>NW_020226364.1:27471-78352 GCF_003070985.1 Temnothorax curvispinosus | reverse complement strand
GAGAGAGAGAGAGAGAGAGAGAGAGAGAGAGAGAGTAAGAGAGAGAGCGAAGGATCGTAGGATCGTCGTTCTTGCGGATGATGAAGTGGCCCTCTTGTTATCCCTAAATACCATGCGCGGCTCATGAGCAAACAGCGACCGCAGTGAGACTGCCCGCCGGTTAACACCGCCGGTCCCTATGGGGGCCCATAAGACCCGCGCCTTAGGGGGGCTGGAGCCCCCACTGGCTTCTAGCACCCTTGTTCAACCCATTATAAACAAGGCCTGTCTGGACCCCAATGCATTATATTCCGATATTCCTGCATCAGCGCTGGATTCGTAACTCGCGCGGCGGCGGCGCCCATACCCCCTTTCTCGCCTCCCCGACCCTCCCTCATCTTATAATTCTTCTATCTTTCGATCAAACAGCTCGTTCAAAAAAGTGTGCGAGATAATCGATATGCCGATCATTCTCACAGCGCATTGTTAATTTGTGATTATACACTGCCGCGAATTAATTGGTTATAATAGATATCGATATGACAAGCATGAATATGCATTTTACTTCGTAACGAAATAAAGACATATCCAAGCAATGAAAGAGAAATAAGTTTAAGAAGAAGCAAATGCAACAAAAAAGATATTTAACAATTTCTCGAGGTAATTATGCTTCTTTGACGTTAAACATAATGAATCGATTCATTCTAATCCACCGTGGCATCGAAACATGTACAAAGAACTACACTCGTTAAAATCAAGTTACAAAGTGATTACAGCGATTACTTATTGTAACGAGACGATAGAGGCTCATCGTACCTGCTAGCGCCTCACTGGAATAGAATGGACCGAACTGGCCCCGCCGGTGCCAACCAATCATTGACCTCCACCATTCTTCTGTGACCCACGAGGGGCCTGTCCGATATTTACGAAGGGCGCGCGAAGAGCGTTGATTAAATATCGTACTAATTAAATAATTTATTACACCCGCGCGCCCACGCCCGGCTGATAAACGACGGTCCATTCTTCTGCGGACCGTGGCGGGCCCACGGAACGCTCTCTCTCCCCCGACTCCAAATAGGATTTTCTCTTTCCTCGACGTTGGTAGTCGGCGGGTCGTATCACCGTTTAAGGGATAAAAGATCATCAGCCCGTGGAATTAATCCTCCTCGGACAACGCGCGCGCTTTAACGCCGAGAATCGAGATGTCCGGTAAAAAACCGGCATAAAAAATTGTTCAAATATATCAAGCACATTGTGGAAGTCAATTTAGTACGAGAAGCTTGAACAGTGTCAAACGTTATTTATAACTATCGCTTTCACTCAAAACAAAATCCTTTTGTTGACGCAACTTTTGATTAATTTCTAGTCAAAAGTTTCTAATAAAACAATATTATATAAACGAGAATATCTCTAATCAAAAAACCTTATGAACAAGGACATTTCTAATAAAAAAATATTGTAAACAAGAGTTGAACAAACAAATATTATAAATGAGAAAAAAGATTCGGTTAATACGATGCGCGATGGCTGTTATTCTTAGCCCTTTACTCTAAATTGTCCTTAAATCCTCTCTTCAGTTTCGACAGACAGATACGACGTACATGTGGACCTGATCTTGTCATGCCAATCTTCGTATAATCCCGGCTTAGGAACATTGCCTACAGCAATGTGACAGAAAATGGCATAACGATCTTTAGGCAGATGTCGTCTGTTCGAATTGTTTGCAAACAAAAAGCAACCGCAAGCGAAGGCTCTATAGAATAAACTCTCACAATAATTACAGAAGGAGATATTTATCTCACGAACACTCACTACCAATTACTGCAATATTAATTATTTAGTATTTTTTTATATCCAAGCCAATAACTTTAAAATTAAAATTTAGAGTCCAGAATAAAGTTTTAGAATTGTGATTAGAATTTGGCATTAAAATCTCCATGTATTTTTTAATGTATCTTTTCACTTTAAGTATGTGATAAATATGGTATAAAAAATCACACAATATTTGCTATTAATAAGAATAATGGAGCAGTTTGTCACGATTTAGCAATATATGTATCCCTAGACGACTTGTCAGACTACTCCTATTCGCTACAGTAGTATAAGCTGCGTCATTTATCGAACGATAAATTAACAGTAACAGTGAAAGGAGACCCCGTTCCTGGATTGAATCGTTTCCGGTCGGCGCGTGTTTCTCCCCCGTCATATTACCGAGCCATTACTTCCTCGTGGACGACCCACAGTCACCCATCCCGAGTTACTAAAGAAGTCACCCTTCAAAAGATCGCACGAGAGTAAACGCACACTCAATTCATTGATAAGTTTATATCATCAAAATTTATCAATCGATATCTGAGACATGTTAATTATGAGATTTTTTTCTAATTTTTCAGAAGCAAAGGGGAGATAAGAGAAATTTATTCATAAATCTGGAATCAATTTTTCTTTAGCTAAAAATATTTTAATAAACTTAGAACTTAGACTTTTTTTCTTAGGAATACCATACAATAAATCTTGAAAATCCACTAAAAAGAAGCATGTTATATTTCGTGTGTGCTCCGCTGCGTCTATGTAATAAAATAATATAACATGTCTCCTTCTTAGAAATAATAAACTATAAAATGTGTGTATATCTTCAGAATTTGATTTGCATCACTTCTAATCTAAATTTATTCATAATATACAATATCTTTAATGTTAGTTAAAAGCACAAAGATAATTTCTACAGACAGTACTTTAAAAATTGCTGCCACCTCGCCAGAGAGTCACCCTAGCTGGTGACAATCCGGCCTAACAAAACGTCACGGGACTCCGACGGCGATGTTGCGGAAACGGTCTCCGAGAGAGGGGTCACACCGGATCAGAACGAATCATTAGTGCCATCGCGACACAATGGCACGGCCACGTGGACCCTCAGGAAGTTTAGCGCGGCGGAGATTGCGAAACGCGCCGGAGAGAAAGACAGAATTCTCCGCTCACCCCGCTTTCCTTTTTTTCCTCCTACAATGCATACACGTGATATCTAAATCTAAGTATCCGAGATCCCGGAACGAAAGCGGATCCCGGACATTACCGGGAATAATTTACGATTTGTTATTCCGTCCTGATGTACTCCAGTCCCCCGCGCCGGATACGTTCCCGGCTTTTTAGCTGACAAAAAGCTCATTCAATATCACGATAGAAGACAACGTGTATTTTCTTTAATACAATTAATTTATCAGAAAAGAAATCAAAGAATCTTCTATGTTAATCAAATAAATTGAGAATAAATAAATCCATTGCTTCAGTTAAACTCAAAGACTTTCAAGAAATGGTATTTTTAGAAGCAAATATTTAAAAATAAAAAAATTATATTATTATTAGTTTCTTAAATATTAAGATTAATGATTAACACTTCCAAAGATAACGTGTAAAAATCATTTCTGTCCAATAAAATTATCACTAACGAAAAATTCAATGCATTCTCCGCACTTCTTGACTTCGACTTCGACCACAACTTTCTAATTTTATTTAGTATCTTGGTATTCAGCGCCCTCGCGTTCGCACGATTCGAAATTGTATGTGCGCGATCATCATGTCCAGCGCTAACCGAAATAGGATTATAGAAAATAAGATGCATTCAGAGGCAGCGCTGGACCGTGAAGACGTTCGAGGCGCTCGATGCTCGATGCATCCCATCCCTGCCTCTAGAGGATCCCGGCTTCGAGATCGCGGTCGGAGACTAGAAAATATTTCAGTCCCACGTGGTGGTTTCGCAACTACCTTCTCTATCTCTTCCAATGGTTACCTCCGCGACGCGTCGCCGGCGGACAAAAATGTACGCCGCGTAAACACAATGGCGCGTTGGAAAGCGGTCCTCGATTTTCGGGTATTGTGATCGCATTCTGGGAACAACTTTCCCTCCTGCTCTTCGCCCTCTCGTGCGGTAACCCCCGGAGCAACACGTCAGAGGGACAAATTTCACCCCTAAACGCGCAAATAAAGGATAAAAGCCGCTAAATTAGCCCAGCGAAAGCGGCATAAATCAAAATATTAGAAAACAGCCGCGTGGATGGAAGCGGTCGGTGCTGGATGAAGGATTTATGGGGTTGGTTCGGTATATCGAGTCAACGCAAAAGCGAGGGCGTGCCTCCGCCATCCCCCCCCTCTCTCTCTCTCTCTCTCCCTCTTTCTCTCGCGTCATCTCTTTCCTCTCAATGGCCTCTCTTTTCGTTTACACCCCCTGCACCCTCTCTGATGCATCCTGCAGCGCGGATCAGCGCGACTTTTGTTTAAAACATGATCTATCGCTTAAATACCTAAAACCGGACTATTTATGGGTCTGCCACCTAGGGAGGAGAGACGTCACCCCGGCAGGACAGTGGCAGGATCCTCCTCTCCTCTCCTCTCCTCTCCTACTCCCTTTTTTTTCGCCAAGAGCGATGCGCTTATGCAGGTGAAATCCCACGCCTTTGAATTCTCCCTACGAACGTGAAACGCTTCCTCGTCCTCTCTGTCTCCCTCCCTATCCTACCCCCTTTCGTCCTTTTTCATCGACGAGGAGCGCCCTGCGACTCCCCTCGAATGCAATGAAATTTGACACGTTCCCTTTATAACGGCAGATATTCTTTTATCATTTGGACACACTTTCCTAGCGACGCGATCGAGGGTTTGGGACTCTCTCTCTCTCTCTCTCTTTCTCGTTTGTTTATTCTTCACAACCTTACAAAGGTGCTATCCACAGTGATAGCAATGACAATATGGATCCTCGAGCTACAACAAAGCTACACAAAGCGCGGTCAAAGAGCGAATAGAGATAATATTTCCTTGGACATGCAAATATCTGTCGCGCAATTACGCGCTACTGCGCATTTTTTAAGTGCATCGAATTCTATCTCGATGTGTGGCTTTCAAGTACCAAAAACATAACATGTAAAAATACCCGGTAGAAAATTTCTGTTTTAATTTTTAGTTAACTCTAATATTAATAAAAATGTGAGTATGCGAGGGTTCGGAGAGTTAAAGGAGTGTATATTTCGAACGTATAAATATTTGGCATAAAATAACTTAAGGGAGGTTTCTACCTTGTTGGGTCAAAAAATGCATTTTTATTTTTTTAAATTATCGGACAGATCCATCCTTTAAGAAGATTAGAAGATTAGATGTAAGTATTAAAATTTTCATTTTATACCCAAAATAAACTATGGTAAAACTTTAAACGCGTTTTTCTCAAAACTACATTTTTCAAGTTTACGGAAGTCCTCCAGGACGCTCTAATTAACCAATCGACTTGAAATTTTGCAGACACGTTTACAACACGTGTGTCTATGGCATGAACCACGATTATTAAAAAATATTGAAAAGTTTTTTTTTATAACCAATTATTTGCAAAAAAAAAATTGAGAAAATCGACACCTATAAGTTTCAATGTGTGTGTGTGTGTCGCCATTTTGGCATTTTTTATTTTTTTTTCTTGATTTTGGTTCATGCCATACCCAGTGTTATATAGAGTAAGAATATGTTTCATTTTTTTGTTTCATTGTCACTTGTTCCGGCAGCAGTACTTCCGTAAGCCTCGCCAGCGTGCCGCCGTCATCGTGTCCCCCCTCTCCTCCTTCGCATGTGGCTCATTGAAAAAATTTGTACTTATTTAATAAAAGCTACTTAAGCAGCACACATAATTTCAACTTGCTATATTCAATAGTTTTCTAAAAAAAAATTCGTAAAAAAATGCATTTTTTTGACCCAACAAGGTAGAAACCTACCTTAAGTTAGTAGACTAAAGCGTAAGTGTAAACGTAGATGTTAAGTCGCGTATGAAATTGTCAAGTTGACAGATCACAGCTGTTTAGTGATGATGCTATTTTCTCTCGAAAAATCATCATGATGTCTACACACAAACGCCCAAGTTCCGAATATGCCAGAAATGCATGTGTGGGCGTTTCTGGGCACCTGATCTACCTACTCTCTACGTTATTTTCCCGTTTTCTACGGTAGATTTTCCGGGCGATACATGTCGATTCTCGTGGCGCGATAAACAAGATGAGGAAGATCGTTGTTTCTGCGACAAGAAGCGCCATGCACACGTATCCTTTCTTTCTCTCGCCCCTTCGCTCTTCATCCGTTTCTTCTCGAAAAGAGAGAAATGAGGAACGCACTTTAGATGGACGCGTCGATAGATCAACGAGCTAACGAACGAAGGGATCCTCCGCGACCGCAGCGAAATAAAACTGTCGAGATTTGCGGCGCAGATTGTGTCAACTTGACCGCGGAAGCTACGTTCGGATTCATAACTTTTGGCCGCTTAAGTGCTTGTTGCATCGACCTCGTTGAACGCATCATGCGCATCTTTATGTCATGTCCTGCCAATTAATCGATTAATATGTTATGACGGTGTGCGCGAGACGGCAGGAAACGGAGCGCGGGGTGACGGGGTCTTTACATATCGGCGTGCTTTATTTGCTGAAAGGAAATCGCGAACGCGAACATCTTTAGACTTTAATGCGTCGCTCCGAGGTGTAATTTTACAACCGCAGATGCGTAAGCGCGCATTGCGTCGAAATTATACAGAAGATCGTCCGGGGGCAAGCACGTCGCGATTGGTATTGCCAAGTAGGCGTCGTAAAATTAAAATATTATTGCAGTCATTAAAGCGGATTAATCGGCGTTTGGTAACGGCGGATATTGTCAAAGTTAAATTTCAATACAGAAACCAGCTCTATGGATTTTTTCTTACCGAGAGGTGGAATATTTTTAGAAAACTTTAGGTAAAAATTACAACGTTTTTGGAAGAATGCTCTGTAAAATAGAATCATATCAAGTTGCGAAAGAATATTGATGTGCATACAAATGTTATATACTTTTTGTTTATAATGTCAATAATGCAACTTGTGAGAAAATGCCTATAGAACCACATTCACGGATTAAGAGTCAATACCAATTTACCTTCATACATAAAGTGACAGACAGCTGTTATTTTAGACAAACGTCGATAAACTGCGTAAAAACAGATTGCGTGTCATCCGATTGCGGTGCAATGTGCAATCGCTGCCGTATCTCGTTTTCACGAAGTTATCGCAAGAGCGCGGCGACAACAACAGCAAGCGACGTTCGCCGCGTTGACGGGCCCTTACGTAAAGGTACCAAAGAAGCGATACGGCGACGCTGATAAGACTTCGGACCACGCATTGTCGCGGCGATACGTAATATGCGCGAGCGCGGCGTACTCGCGTGAATAATGTATATAGCTCGCCGTTATCTACGTGGCGACCGTTCGCCATCGACGCGGGATATATAGCGCGATAAGGAACGACAGAATCGGACAGCAGCCTGATGTCCCGGGCTACCGCGAAGATAAGCCGCGAAATAGAAAAAAGATCGGAGGCGGCGAAGCGCAAGGCGCGGCAAACAAAAGAGAAGGAAAGTCGAGAAGGAAGAGAAGAGGAAGAGAAAAGGAAGACAAAGGACAAGGAAAAGAAGTCGTAAATGCATTTATGTATCTCGCGTGATTGTGATCCATCGATGCTCGCCTCCATTCTACTACGCTTCAGCAGGAACGTACGTCTCACCCAGGACCGCTTCGGGCGACAAACAAGACTTACGAGGCATCAGTTAAAGACATCCAGCTAGTCACGGTGGCATTATAAAAAAAAACTTGCATGGCACAAATGTCATTTTATATTAATCGTGATTTAACGAATCCTCTTTCCTCGTCGCACGCGTAATAGAATTGTGATTCAATGATAAGTCGAGATCGTTTTGATCATGGTTGATTAATTAAGATTATGTGTGTGATTATAACTTTCTATATATAATATATAAAAATAAATATGCAAACTTATAGAAATATATAAAAATAAATATGCAACATAAATATTGTAACTGCTGCAAAATATAAGTTCGATCAAAATAAGTTCGAGAAATATTAATATATAGGTGTCACAGAAACTGCGACCCTGCTCTCTCCTCTCTCTTCGTTCCCCTGACCGACATCATCGGCTCTGTCTCGCACCTCGATTTTTTTCCCGTTGGCAGTGCGACGTGCGAGCGCGTTTACGAACTACGTCGAGAAACCGCGCGGCATCGATCGCTCAAGATGTATTCACGAAGGCTCGTTTTACGGCGCAGGATACCAGGTCGACACGAATCTACATTGCGTATCGTGATACGTGGTACACGCGGAGGAGAGGACGGATCGTTTTGGGCGATCGATCTCGGGAAAATTCAGAGTACCGTCCATGCGCGAGACCATCACACAAGTAGTCACTTCGATAAAGATCAGTCCAACGTCATTTGCAACGCAAGTTCCGTACTGGCATCTCAAAATATCAAGCTTGAAAAAAAAAGAGATAAAAAATCTCAAGAGGATTAGGTTTTTTAGATATGAAAAAAAGACGTTGAAAATTAATTTTGTGGCAAGATTCACAGATAAGATAGAATTAAGAACGAATACATTCGTATCACAACTGACCGTAACTGTTCACGGCATCACGTACGGCCGTCTTGATCATGGCAAAAATCCATTTTTCACCGAGATCGCGTTAGGATATGGCGCACGTTTTATCTGATTCTGACGGAGAACAGGCGAGAGACAAAACCGGGCAGGTTGACCGCGAAGAACGTGCCGTTCTCGCTTTCCGGTATATCGGGAATCGTCGGGTGCGCAACGAAGTCGGGTTCCTTTTTTTTTTCTTTCCCCTGTTTTCCTCCGACTCTCGCTACCCCCGGATAGGATTATCTGATCTTTGCTCTCATCGCCGAAAGAACAAAACGCAAGTGGCCCTATCCGGCCACCATCGTGGTTATGGTACATGATCTACGCGCCGCTGTCGTTATCCTCTGCCGATCGAGGATACTTACTCGTTGGTTCCGAGAGAGAGAAATCTCTTCTATCCCTCGGGACCACGGCTACCATCTTGCCGAGATCGTACCTTGTCCGACATGTCACGTCGGAGTCGCAAGCTGGTGACAGATATAATGGATGTTCCGTTGGTTGGAATAGATACAATCCGTTGTTCTACAAGAACCACCATGTTAATTGCTCCGATAGAAACAAAAACACTCGTTATTGTCGAGGTTGCTTGTCTTTAACAGTACTTTGTACGAAAAAGAAAAACGAGAAATCTTTCTCGTAATATTTGAGAAAGCTCTTTTATTTTTCCCTAAAATGTAAATAATTATTTAATTAATTTAAAGTTAATTAATGTTTTAAATGTCAACTTATATAAGAAAAGCGGCGGGACACACATAATAGATTTTTAAGCGATGTATAATAATTAAACACGAAAGGTGACATCAGAATATCAATAATTATAAGAATGGATAACGTTCGATATATGAATGCGTTACGTTTAAGCAGTTCGCGAACGTTTAATATTTTAATGATCTGTCAGAGAGCGGTGAGACTCGATTAATTTTAATAACACGCTTCACGGCGATACCTGTCCGACAGTCTTAGCGCTCCGAGGGTGCGACGTCGCATATCAGCACCGCCAGCACCGCCAGCACGACAGGTTATCCTGGGTGCTTTCCTTCACGGATAAAGCAGCGTCACGGCGTGATGCGTAAAGCCGGAAAAGTTCAACCCACGTTGTTGCACCCCGCAGAGAGAAAAACGATCCGTACAGGTGCGTCGGAAATCGCACCTACCACAGGGACGACAAGCGCGCCCGTCAGAGATGTGATAAGGCCCGTGATAAACGCTTTCTTCGTCCCATTAGCGGATGCAACCCATTTAAGATATGTTTAGTGACCGACCATAGTGGTTGCAGTACAGATTAAAATTATCTCTGATAATAGATCTAGTTTTACGGGAAATTATATTATCCGTCATGTTTTATGGCTGATGAATGGCTGACGGAAAATTTTTAACTAATAATTAATAATTCGGCTTATTTTTATCTAACTCTTCTCTCTCCTCGTTTCTTCTATCCCTTCCCCTCTATTTTTATATCTAGTTTTTAATTATATTAATAAAAATATTGAAAATAAAAAGTACAGATTATTATGTTTTATTTATTAATGAAAGTGTTTCTCAATTGCATCTTTTGCATTTCTTTGAACCAACATCGCCACAAAAGCATTTTTTAAAAAGCAATCTTGAACGTCATATATAATATATCAGAATAAAGTAAGTAGCGGTCATGTCAATCCCGCCGCGTCCTCGATGCCGTTAATAAAATAAAATAATGTGAAACGTGTACTTGGAAAAGGACAACTGGCAATTAAATGCATTTTGGAACAAGATTGCTCGAACGTGCTTTTAAAACGGGCACGTTTCGTACCGCCACGAGACACTTAAATGTTAAATGACAACCACCGATACGATACAGATCGTGGAAAACCGTCGCGATGCGCCGACTGCCGGAGGTGAAATTGATGCAATGACAAAGTAGATTGTCCGTTACGCTGCAGAATTCGGAGCTACGACAAAGCTATCTAATCTTCTTCATGGGTCAGGTCGATCACGGTGGGATCGTGAGAAATCGCGACGGAGGACGTGGGTAAGCGTGGAAAGGAAATCCACGAAGCGAAATTAAGCCCAACGGGATCGGACGTTCGTCGAATTCCGCGGGGTCACTTATCCGAGGCGAGCTATTCTGTATCTGCCACAGAATTCAACGTGTTTCTTATTCGCATTATCCGTGGGCATTTCACGTTTTCCTGTTCACGCGAGATTTTCAGTTTTCCCGGCAGCAAAGTAATTTCTCGATGAGACTGCTAACGATTAGTAATCTCGTATTCTACAATCGCGCGATTATGGTTAAGGAAACAATGTTGCTTTTAAAAGAACGACTGCAGTCACGTTTGAAATGAAATAAATAGATCGAATATTGCTATCTCGATGTTAAAAATAGTTATTATCAGTTTCGGAAACTATTCGGTCCAAAAGACAGAAACTTTCCACTAAAAGATATTTTAGCCATACATATGTATCAATTCTTATAAATTATTATGTACGTATTAATCAGAAACAAGCCAGTTGGGAACTAGCCGCATACATAATGATGAACGCACGGGTGCAGTCGAGCGATGAAAAATGTTTAAGCTCACTTTTCGAGGATTATCAATTTTTCGCTAAGCGCACGTACATCGTACGTCAGTCACGGTTTTATCTAACGACCGTTATCTGTCGGACATTATCTACCTAGTCTATTTCAGTACGACGCGACCCTGCATAGTCGCAAGTTGAGTCTTCCGCCTTTTTTCGCCTTCAATGCGAAATATTCTCTTTCTTTTCAGAATATTATTGTATTATATGCATAAAATACTGGAAAATAAGTCTCAAAAGCAAATAAAGCCAATCTTTACAATCCTAGGGCTCCTTTTTTCGATGCTCTTAAAGACACATGAAGATCAGGTTAAAAGTTTTAAAATCAATTGACTGTTTCCACGAGACTCTACCTGCGGCTGAACGATACTTCATCAGCGTCACTAATTGTAAGTGCCTTTTAAGACTTCGAGAAGGAAAGCGACTAACCATATTTTTTTACGGAATTACTTTAAATAAGCGTAAAAAGAGGATAATTATGTCATATTTACGAAGCTATTAGCATTGTAAGCGTAATCAAATATAACTAAACTAATGTAGATAAATGTTTATGTAAATAAATATTATAGAATAATGTACAATAGAGAAGCATATCTGTTACTCATTTTAAATACCCGCTAAAATTTGTCAAAAGCATTTTTATATGCAATGTTACCTCTCCTTTCCTTGATGATTAAAAAAATTACGTACACACAGAATACAAATTTTCGTTTTATGCAAATAACTAACTCAAGTTAAATATTCAAGAAACCGATTACTAAACATACATTTTGACAAAAACAGCGCATAGATAGAATCAATTAATTGATAAGAAAGAGACTTTTAAAAATACACTGAATATGTATATATACAAAGCACAAAAATATTATGTTAAGAATGTTAGGCACTGTTTTGCAACAATATTAATGCTCTTAAAGCTGTACAAGTTTCGGTTAATAAAAAAATTTGATTTTATAGATATCGGAGTATCACTTTTACACTAATCGATACCGCACGGTTTTCTTAGTAATAATTCCGTTCTGTTATTGAGTAATATCTTAAGCCGAGATTTCATTCGGAACGTAAGACCGAAGATCTTTTTAGCCCCTAAACAATAGCTGCGTCGCATCAATTTTCTCATAAATTTTCCCGCTCGCCTCATTTAGAGACCCTGAGGTTATCAAAATCACGTAGACCACAGTAAAATTTTCTGTAGCAAATACAATCATACTTTGATTCTAAAAAGACCAACAGTTTTCTACATATAATTTTTTTATTCCTCATAATTAATACAACACAATTTTGCATAAATTAAAATTGTTTCACAAAAATAGTGTAGATTTAGCGAGTTACGCAAATGTTTTATATAACGTGGCTGTTCATCATAAAGAAAGCGAGAATAAATTTCATGCACTTTTCATGCGTCAAACTGTCTGAGAAAGAACGAAACCTATATGACGAGTAATGATACGTTAGGACAAGTCTTTCTTACAACGTAGTTTCGGCAATAAAGGACCAAAAGACAAATAGAAAAACAAAAGGAAAGGGGAAAAAAAGAAAGAGAAAGATGAAGTAGAATAAACAGCAACGATAGAATCCCCAAAGGTCCAGGTAGATACTAATGAGCGCCTATTGTTTTTTCCCCATCGTTTCCCTACCCGGCATTGTCCTTACAACGGATTCTCAGCTCCCTGCTCATCAGTTAACATTGTCCACAGCATTAGGTTGTCCTTGTTCCAAATTCGAGGTGGAGTCGTGTGTGCGCGACCTACCCGCTTTCGAGGAATGCAACGGCTTGCCCTCGAAGGGCCGTACGACCGAGAAAAAGAACACGAACGAGAAAGAAGAAAGCGGGGTAGGAGGGTGGGATGAGAGCAAGACAAAGGTAGAGGACAACAGGCTCGTGGAACTCATGTAAACGAGATCGTACGAATAGCGAACACCACCATGGCGAAGACGAAGGTTGTGCCACGAGTAGAACACGCTTCCGTCTCATCTATTACCTGGTCGGTTTGTGTGTTTACTTTCGCCGCGGTAAAACAAACAAGTTCATTTTCATACCGCGTGAAAATATTTCACGCGTCGATGCAAATGCGAGAATAGACCGATTCGTCGAGGTGTCGTCCCCTGATCCCCATAATTAACCCTAACGCAACGGGGATCTGAAAATATTGTGACTTTATGGTGATACAAAGGTGGCATAAGTCAGAAGGTATCATAAAGATGAAAAGATATTGTAAAGATGAAGTTTTTGCTCAAGATTTTAAATATTAACGTTCTGATCACTTATACCTAAACTGTCATCAATGACATAAAATTTAAGAAAAATATCTAATACATTTTCCTTCGATTAATTTCCATTATACTTTAATCACCACCAAGAAAGAAAGATTATTTAACTTTCATATTAATAATTGCAAAAAAAAATATTTAAATTTTATATTATTAATATATGCTTTTATAATGTACATCCTTAAGAGTATATATTCGAGTAAATCGATTATGGTTCTGTCTACGAATGGTACTGAACGTGATAATCGCGGCTGGTGCTAATTCGCAACGCGCAAGATTGATGTCTTATCTCGAGTCAGACCCGACGAGATGAGACTGCCAAAGAAGACGAAGTGGGTTAGGAAGAAGAATGAGAGAGCTAAAGGATGGCAAACGTGCTTCGGGCGGCTTCGGGGAAAGGGGGTGGTGTAGTTGTCTTTTAAACGGAGCAACGTTACATACCCCCTGACGAATGGACAGGAGGAGGTGCCGATATCTCAACCGTAATTTATCACCCAGCTAGACCAGCTAGAAAATCGACGGGCCCCGCCACACGGGCCCACGGGAGGAGAAGAACGCGAACGGAAAATAGAGAAAGAGGAGAGACACGAAAAAGGGGACCGCGCTCCGTGCTGCGCTGCACTCTCTTAGGGCCCCTCAGGGCCCCGGGCCAACCCTCATTACCACGCCTCCAGACTTCCTAGTCATTATCTGGTGGTTCCAATACCGAGATCGAATTTCATCAGGAATCCCGACACTGACATTCCACAGAGATAATCACACCCATCCTTCGCTCATATGTGCAAAGTCTTTTCCCGTGGAATCTCGATTTTTTTATAATCGGTGCACAATGTGCATTACATTTCGCAGAATTATACTTTAAATAGCATCGTTTAAATAGTTCACCATTAACGTTTACTCGATCAATGTAAGCCATCAAAATGAACCATTTTTTAATATTGTAAAACATTGCAAATAATTGCGAAATTAGAATATACGAAAAATTATAAATATCGATATAAAATAAACATAAAAATTCAAAAATTTTCAAATAATGTTAGTAAAAAATAAAAGCAAGAAAACAAACTTACCCATAATTATTTAATATTGCAATGTTATACACTTCTACAATATACATTTATACACTTCTTTCTTGTATAAAACAGCTGATCAACCGTACGATACAATCAGGTGATGAAAACTTAATCGCTAGTTGACGCGCGATCTCAATTTTCCCAAAAATTCCTGAACGCCCCGAAAGCAGCGAAAATTTCTCGGGATAGGTCCCGGAAGATTCCGCTCGTGGGTTGGTTGTAAATAATTAAGGAGGTCCGACAAAACAAATATATCGTTTCGCGCAGTGTGATAGATGATGTTGCTTATTCAGCGTCCTGGGTGAAGAGGAAGAAGAGATTGGGAGGAGACGGAGGCGGCAGTGGGATACGTGAAGGAAAAGAAGTACAAGGAGAAAGAGAATCAAGACTCGGTAGGTTTTTAGGGTCCTTACGTGGACCCACGAGAGGGTTCAAGGGCGTGCTGGATGTGGATGTTGCCGAGGCAAGGAAGGCGAGGCAATTAGGAAGCGCAGCAGGGTGCCAAAATCTCTGCCCTCTTCCTCCTCCTCACCCAAATCAAACCACCACCTACACCCGCAGACTTCCTTCTTCTCTTCTATTACTTCTTCGGCGAGCTGCGCCTCCTCGACGAGCTCATCTCCGCCGTTGAGATAAGTCGTCGTTACCTTCTTCGCGCGAACAGTATCCTTGATACTGTCACTTGACTTTTGATAAATTGAATATCGTAATATCAATATAGAGCTATTATTCTACATTAATATTTTTGCATTAATTCAGAATTCGACACGTCCCAGAAATTTCAAAGCTAAATTATAATTTTTATAAAATACCTATTCAATTTATGTATAATATTATTACCAATTTTGATTTAGCATCTATCATTGCACATACAAGTTTTGTTATTCTTAAGTTTGTATGCCAAAATATTAATCTGAGTCTGTTTTATGACGAATATTTATCTTACAGTCAGTCAAACATAAAGTCAAATAAAAATTGCAAAAGTAACCTGAAAAGTAACCTGAAACATCTATATATTAAAGAAAATGAAAAACTACGTGTCAACTATTCAATGTAACTCTTTCTGAATTCAATGCATCTATGTCAGCGGGAAATCAATGATTGAATAACATGATAGAAAAAAAAGATTTTTTCTGCTTTCAAGCCATTTGTACCTGACATCATAAACATTCTGATGACACGTGCAGTGAAATTGTATAATATTGTCTGATACAGTAATTGTTAAAAAGAAATATCATTCAGACAGAAGATTACCGCGATTTTCTTTTAATCTTTGACTTTAAACAGTTTTGCAGGAAACAATAGCTTCTGTTAGTTACTACTGGGCGTTCATAATAGTTTTGTCGATGACTTGGTACCGACAAAAGAATTTTATTTCCTTTGACATTTAATCATTAATTTTCCCCTGGCACCTCAGAAAGGATTATATTGAGCAGTTGATATCCCAGGAAAAATTTTTTCATATATAATTATACCTATATAAAATATGTCTATATACATTTTCGTATATGTATAAAAAAAATAATTTAAAAAATAATTATAAAAATAACGTTTGCCTTATTTTTTTATAAAAAGTAAAATTACGATAAGATTATACATTAGTATTTGTATAATCACATTTTATATACATTATTATTACATTTATATATGATTAAATGTAGGCAATTTGTCTCATTTCTTCAAACTTAATTTTTTTTGTAAAAAAAAACCAATGCAAAAATTATTCTTTTAATTATTTTTAATTCTTCTTATTATTATTTTTCTTATATGTACAAACAGAGATTATACAAAAAAGAAAATTTATACGAACATACTTTATATATAATTACATATAAAAAATTTTTTCTCAGAATGTCATTTTTTTATCTCCTTTGATATACAAATGCTTCAGATCACTTTTGTGATTTCTGAGTTCACTTCGTAAATCAAAATATTTTCAAAGTAATATTTACCGCTTAACTTTGATGCGCTGCTATCGGCAGTAGACGCAACCTGATGCCTAACTCGGTAAAGTAGAAAAGTATTGGTTCACCCGGTATATAAGTATCGATTTGGTCTTACCCAGTATAGGTAAACTTATCGACTTGACTCAAGGTAGAAATCAACCTTTCATAGAGCAACTTTGATAAAATAAAGAAAATAATTTTTTTAAGTTATATAGATAATTTAATATACGACGACATAATTAAACAAAATTAACAACTTTAAAAAATATTACATGCATTAAAAACTATTTTCAGCATTAATTTAATTAAAGTTACTCCGCCAGATTACGCCACGGTTACATTAAAGAACAACAAAACAAGATTCTACATATATACATATATTTATATATTAAATTATTGAATCATATTAAATCATAGTTGAATGATTTAAAAATATATATAATTTTAATAATTTTAAAATTTGAATTTAATTTTAATTCTTTAATTTTGAGTAATAAAGTAAAAGATAATATCCTTTCCCCTTTCATAAATAATAAATCAAACTTTAAATTTGCATACATAATAATTGAGAATCATGAAATGCAGATTACGTATCTTGGATACGAAAAGTAGCAAGTCAATAAAGGGAATTTCAGAGTTGATCCGTTTCCATAACGACGGACACAAAGAGTCCAGTAGCGAACAAGAACAGTCCTGAGAAACCTTCTTACAAGAAGCTAGAAACGCGGGGAACGATATCACAATTTCAAAGAAAAATTTCTGCGCAATTAAATTGTGCAAAAAAAATTAACAATGATTACAAGAACGACGGAGCAATGCCGAATGTGCAATCGGGGATTGCAGTCTTACAATATACCCTTCGATACACACGAGAGGAAGGACACCTACACTTTCGTGAAGAGTCCAAGGGCGATATTACACATTCAAAAGAAGTACAGAAATCCCCCAATGTAAGTACAATCAATCACTTTTGATAGCAGATAATAATGTTATGACATAATAATGACATAACGTTATTTGAAGAGAGACTCATCTGAAACTCGAAAAATTGCTTGGCAAACATCGGCAAACTTGTAAATCTCGAATAATTTTCTAAAGTGCTAAATAAAACAATTTGTCTATAAAGAAGAATTAAGGAAATATGCATAATTAAGACTTTATTGTCGTCCTTGTTTAAACATTAAGACTTTTTTGTGATTTCGTTTCTAGGCAGCTTAATTTGTTTCTTTAACGTAATAAAGTGACATAAAGATCGTAATTTCACGATAGTAATAATTGGTAGTCACTTTACGCGATTAATAAAGAATATTTTTTTATATTTATAGTTGCACATAAAATTGTCATGTTGTTGTCGACGCAACAAGTGTACAATATACATATACTTGTAAACCATTTTATCCGTTTACGATCTTGTGCAAATGTATGCCCTAAACATTCTCTGAATTAATGATTCCGAACATTGTAAGTGACAGAAAACACAGATTATGTTCGCTTCTCTACGTAACCGTGGCGGTAAAGCAAGCTCTACATATTTAACACTATGCTAAGCTTACGCGAAAGTGTGAACTTTCAACTTTACAAAAGACGTACACACATATTGACGTCAAAATCTTATTCTACTTCTCGCAAGTTGTTTATTTATAGCTTTTTTTTTACTATTTCTCAATATTTCTCAAATATCAATGTACCAAGAAAAATCCATCTTCTGAAATTTTTCTACCTTACAATTCTCAATAAACTCATTTAAAACAATCTCGTTAAACTAAAAAAGACCGTCATTATATATCGATAGTAATATATATTTTATTAATTTCTCGAATAAAAACTTATAGACAACTTATAGAAAACACTTTTTTTTTTTTCATTAATTTACATATTTCGAGAAAATTATTAGGATTAAGATTTAGAACTAGAAAAAGAGAATATATCAATAACTGGAAAAGCCTAGCACATAGATAATGCAGCAGCCATTTAGTCTATAGATTATGCTTATAGACGACAAAGGGAATGACCGCGGCGGTTGATTTTATCGTTGACTATCGTACACGGAAGAATACAAAATGTGTGATGCTATGTATTCGCTTCACGCGATTTCTACTTCTATCAAAAGAAAATATTTATGCTGTACAGAGTGTACAGCTTAGAAATAGAAACGCCTCTTTCGTGACAGATTGAGGACTTAAAATAACTTTTCTTATTAACAAATTCAACAAAAATTTTTAATGAAAGCCAGGATAAGATTTGCTTTTGTGAAAAATTTTAAATTTCGTAAAACTTTCGGAATTAAGATTTATCATGTGCATTTAATCCTAAATATAATTAATTATCAACTAATTTGTTATTAAATAATATCACTATCAACTGAAAAAATATTAAATTAAACAAAATTACACGACTATTATTCTAGCATAATTCAATATAACAAATTAAGATATCGTTAAATATGTTCGTCATAAAGAACTCAAAAGCAACCCATTTGTACCGTTCTGTAAAATAAAAATGCAATAGTATTATCTGAAATAACGTTTTTCTGGTTGCTCATTGCGCACTATATTTAGCATAAAGCCATTTGCATGTTGCATAATAAATATCCAGCAAGTCTTATTGATTAGGATAAAGAAACGCATGCTTTATATACAGACGAGACATTCAATCATGAATTAATAATAATAATCTCTTACATAAAGCTGTCTTGAACGAGAGAATGTCAATTCTCTTTATAAAATAATTAAGAGATAAATAAGGTATATATCTATATATATGTATATGTACACATACATACATACATACATACATACATATATCATATACCATGTGTTATTAAAGAAATTGTAATATTAAAGAAAATTATTTTCCTAATTTATTCGGATGGATTAAAGAAATTAAAAAAAAAACCGTATAAATTCATATATGTACATGAGTGTCCTACTTATTTTATTGATTTTCTAATGACGAATATCGGCGCCCTAAACACATAATCGCACGCGACGTTTCACGCAAAACGCGAGAAACCAAAGAGAAACTTCTTCAAGGATTTCTGCAGCGTATTAACATTAATACGAAATACAAAAAAAAAATTACAGCTTTCATCGAACTACAATTTAACTTCTTCTAAATAAAAAGATTAACAAACAAATTTTGTATTTACCTGACACAGTCAGCACGGAATAAATCTTTCTTGTCAGAATTATATGAAAAATAGACTGGTGGTTCTATCTAAGAAATTGATGGAACGAGATAACGTTTTAGTACCGTAAGCTACTACCGACGATCGTAAACAGCCGTAGGTCACTATTTCCGATATTATTCGAGTATAGGTTGACCAATCAGACGATTACGCGCTCATGCAAGGACGAGAAAGACTATCCCATTATAACACCTTCTACGAACTTCGAACGAACTTGGACATAAATTTCTACATGTTAAATGTCACTTGTTATTTTCAAATTTCAATTTAGATCAATACTTTCTTGAGATATGTCAAAAACTTTGTTAATAATAGTATATTAATATACCGCAAATCTCTGTATTATCTGTTATATTTTATGATAGAATCTGTAGAATGTATTGGCATTATGCAATCTGTGATTGTGCAAGAATTATGTCTAAAATTGTTTGTACGAATTCTACACGAATTCACTCATGTAGGTCACTATTTCCGGTATTATTAGGGTATAGGTTGACCAATCAAGCGATTACACGAATTCACTCGTGCAGAATTTATACAAACAATTTTTATAGAATCTTTTTGAAGAATAAGCTACTTCAGCCCGCTTCGTTCGCTGAGATTTTACAGTTAGATTAATAAGCGTAATAGGTAAACGTCGGATGGAATATATTTTCGAGCAGCACGAAACCATACTGCTTATCGCAGCGATAAATGCGATTGCGATACTTATGATATAAGAAATACAATGGAGTTGTTTAATTAAAATTCTTCAAAAAGACTGAAAGTAATACAATATATGACAAAGTTGTAATTTACTATAATTTAAAATATATTATTGTAAAAAGTGTTATTACACACGTTTATTACAGAATATATGTTTCATATTCATATTATGTCTGATTATATTCTGAATCTAAATTTTTATGTACGTTATTTGCATAAGTCGTGTGGCAACAAAATGCCTTACTCATCTCATAATTCATTTTCCTACCTACGTCTATCACGCGCACACATGTACACACTTGCATTAGTAAATAGCTACCCCTACAAACCAAAGCAACTAGCAATATACCTTCTCGAAGAATAAGAAACCTCGACGCCAAGGTTACCCGAGCAACTGCAATCTTTTAGATGCAGTAAAAAAACATACATATATATATTTTTATTTTATTAAAAAAAAGAAGAACGAAGGAATAAAGAATGTCGCATGTCTGTATCTGGAACATGAGTGTCGTGTTTTCGCGACAGGCCGACGCGACGCGACGTGATCAAAAGTGCGGTTTCACCTTGAAGTGTTGCCAGGGTTGGAAGTTCCCGGGTAGGTTCCCTAGGCAGGTAAAACCCCGACAATATTCCACCCTTTGTCGGTGGACTTAAGCATGCGCAACGTTCGCAGTGGTCAGCGTTATTGAGTGGCCGGTCGCGGGGTGAAGATATACGTGCAACTTGGCCTATGCGGTCTATATCGGTCGATTCTAAGGACATTGTCCAGTCTCTGAACTCCCCCGAGCCAGTCAGTAATGCCGCGGCTACACTCGACGAACGATCACGACGTTTTTCCTCGATCTTCCGCGGTCAGCAAAACCGCCGGTTTGGCGTCAGTTTTGCACAGTACGTATTGATGTGAAGCGATTGTAAGAGGGATTGAAGTCGATATAATTTCAAAGAGCTCTAACTTCGATATTATAAACACGCGAACACAATTTCTGCGTTTATGTAGCACGAAAACGCGATTATGATATTTTCTTGGTTGTAACTTCAAAACTTTAAAATAATATGCGTCCCAAAATTGGCCTGATAATAATAAAAATGTTTTCAAACGAGTTGTTATCTAAATAATATACATGTATGCAAATAACTCACCAGATCTTATTACGTTTTTCACAAAATTTGCAATAATCTTCATATCTTATTATTTTTATCAAGATTAATAAAAATATTTCTTCTTACCATGAGTTCTCACCGTTAACTCTCGCAAATTGCTGTTCAATTAGATAAACTTGCTTATAGCTACACCTCTCGTGACTTCATCGGTGAATAATTAAAGAAATAATTGCGAGCGCCACGATCACGTTTCAGCAACTATGTATCATGTTCTCACTTCGCGAAAGTACAGACAAACAATGAGCGATCAATAGACTCTGAGCTCTGAGATAATAGCTTCTGAGATTTTCGAGGCACAATTACCTTCCTCCACACAATATAAACGCATAATAAAAATGTAATCTTCAAACTTTTGAAGGGGAACGCTTGAAAAGTTAAACACGACGCACGATTTTAATCCTCTTCGATCGATTCACCATGTCCGCCGCAAAATCGGGCGTCTGAAAGAATCGAAAGGATGCCGGCCGGTATTTCGACTCTGGCACCGTCAACGGATGCGGAGTCTTTCGATTATGAGACGAAGGACCCGCCGGCCTTCACGATCTTACAGAAGGATGGCCTGGACTCGAGTCTGCCGCTCTTACACGTCAACGAGGACGATGAGATAAATGCGTCGCAACTCACCAACTTGAGGAACATGAAGAACGCGATGAAGAATAATCTCTGTAATCGCAGACGCATCAGCAAGTCCAATGAACATCTGGTCTTGGCTAATCTACAATCGCATCAAGTTAATCCTCTGAAGAAAAAGCATCAGAGTAAAAGTCAAGATAGCTTAGAGTTGTTAGCTGAGGAGAGACCGTTTACGGCTAAGCCCAGCATCGTCTTATCAACGGAGGATTTCAATGAGGTGCTGAACGCGAAACTGAAAAAGATCCAAGAGCAAGCCGAGGCGGAGCAAGGCCGCAAGTCGCCCAAGAAATCGATCCAGAAGAAGCCGTTCATCACGACCGTGAAGACGGGGGAATTTCTAATGCCGCCGCCGGAAGTGGCGGCCTTGCTCGGCATCGCGCCCAGCAAAAATGAGGAGGAGGCGGCGGACGGATGTCCTCTGAAGAGCAGATTCAAACCACTGATATCGCTAGTCGGAGGCAAGAGGCCGGAGGTACGTCACAATAGCCACAATGCCCGATGTCCAGCCGCCCTAAAGGCTACCGTAGACTTTTCCCTCGGTATGATGAACGCCACTACCATCGCCACCGCCTCGACCTTGAACGAGCAGGCGAGGAGGTTCAAGAGGAGCGAGCCAGCGTAAGTGACGCTGAGGTGACTTAGTATATAGCTGCCTTCGTAAACACCGTTTAATTGGCATGTCGGTGTCGTGATTGTTGTCTTAAAATCAGGAGCGGATTTATAGAGAGAGAAAAAGAGAGAGAGAGCTGCCACGATGTTTCAGAAAAGCGCAAAACACTTTTATTTGCAAGAAAATTTGTCGATTTTTTAAAAGTTGTATTACATAAAACAGGAACATTACCTTTTTAATATCTTCTAACTTAATTATATTCTTAAAGAGCATTTAAAAATTATTTATCTCAAATCACAAAAAGTAATCCGCTCCTGTTTCTATTTCTTTCATTCAGAATGACGATACAAATTTTACCAAAAAACATTTTCGTGCAAATTGCAATATACGTATCTTACTTTAATTTTGCATCGTTCTCATCAAAAATTAAATATTTACGAAATGAGATAGACATTGCAGGAATGTAATCAATCGGTCTACTAAAAGAGGCTCGCTTATCGAGCTTATCGCCGGCACGCGTCTCAATTTAAAAGCGTGAAAGGTGTCTCTGTCCCAAAAGGCAAAATGCGATTATGAATTCAATTAAAGCGCGTGAATGAAGATAATGAATTCAATTGAAGCGCATGAATAAAGATAATATGAGAGGCATTCCGAAAGTAGAGAAAAAGGGTGTGTAAGAAGAGCGGGAATTGTTTTTCTAGCAGATTCCCGCAGACGCCGCGAGCTTTACCAAAAAAGTTGGAACCGATCGAGGGCATGATGAATATGCTGCCGAGCCTCCGCGGGTAACGAAAATAACCTTACAAGTGATACCACACTTATCACTGGTCTTTTAGTTGATAGCAGCTGCTTTTTCCCCGCTTTTTTTTCTTCTCGTCGGCCCGACGATTTATTCTCGTGCGCTTGTGGTCACGTTCGAGTTTCTCTCTGTCGTCGCTTCTGGTGCACCACATTCTTGAACGAAAATCGCGTACGACGTGAAACAACTGTTCTCAACCAATAATATTAACCCTAGAACCTCACATTGGGGTCCACTAGACTCAAACTTCACGCATATATTTTAAATTATGTAATTAAAACTGTTGTGTGAATCTTAGCTCTTCATTCTACTATGTGACTAGTCATTTTGTTTCTCTAGTTGCTTACTGTGCAAGTGAATAAAAAAAAATTAAAAAGACCCTCGAAAAGACCAGTATAAAAAAATAGGTAGCTAAACAAGTAGACAAAGGGTTAATTTTTATTTTTCTTCTATTATTAAATGGTTTTCATAACCAACTACTCTGCATTAATAAAATATAATCGGATAAAATACAAGACTATTCTACTCTTTAGTAATTTTATTATTTTCATCTAATCAAATATAAAAATTTAATCTTGAATCTTCAAAAATCTTCTTTGAATATGGGTAAATGAGTTCAGCACATGAAAATATGTTGTAAACGTTTTATTGCGTTCACGATAGAGACTGTCGTGATTGTTATCGAAACCATTAGCGTGCAGCAGGGTCGTAGACACCATCATCGTGATGTTTTGTTACTATGCGATTGAAACGCATGCTTCAATAAGTGCTAGTAGATAGATATATCTCGAATATAATCTTTAATAATGGATTATTTAAATTATTTCTTTTCTATATTATAATTTGCTGCGTAGCGACACGTATAATCTCTATTTTAATATATATCATATAAAATTAATACTGCTGAGTGAATAGTCTGATATCAGTGACTATTCACTGATTCAGATTTAGAGAGTATATATATATATATATATTTTTCGATAATAGTCGATGAGTTAGTTTAAGATTTTCTTACGTAATTAAATTAAAATTAGGAGCTACGCTCCTACACCCCAAAAAACTAATCTAACCCAACCCAATTTGTATCAGTGTGATAATAATATTGCTTATTAAAGCAATATCATTAAAATATAAATTTAAAATATGAAACTTTTAGTAAATGTGTACATTGACTAGTAAATTCATACATTGACTAGTAAGTGTATATATTTACTGATTTCACGCTTTTACTGTGACATATACAATTTTTAAAAATTCATTATTTTGTAAAAAGTTTGTCGATGCTTGCCTAAGAGAGAGATGGCCGTTTCATAATAATTATTTCTCAGCATGTTCAGCTGAACTTTTTTTAAATTTGTTTAATGTTACCATTAAGAATTGAGTTTTACTACAAACACAACGTTATTTTGCAGTGATCAATCGGTTCCTTTCGGGAATATTATGTTTGATCGCCGAGTGGCTCGCGGAAGCACAATCGCTTCCGTTCCTCTCGTAAGTACCTCACTAATTTTTCGAAACAAAAGATCCGTATTTTTTTTGTGAAATTCGTATTTATCTAGATCGATGGAGAACAATCAATAGCAGCGAGGCAAGCGGAAGCGAGACGAAGACATTTGGCGAGAAAACGTGCTCAAGTGCAAGCTTGCAGAGCCGTCTGCAGGACGGGTTCGCCTCCTCCGGTTCCTGGAAGAAAACACGAACCGGTGCAAACTGAGATTTTTCTCGAGGAGGTTAATTGAGAAGTCTTCATTTATATATTTCTTTATTAATAAATTGTTACTTTGCATTAAGGCAAGCTAAAGCATATATCAAATTTTTAAATGTATATTCAAGCTAACAGAGAAACCGGATGAATCCGAGGTAGCCACACAAACCGATTATTTCTTGGAAAAACCAGTACTGCCGAGCTATTATCCAGGCAAAGTTGGTCGAGATGTGTGCACTCAAATCGAACCCGGGGAAGTACGTGCTCTTAATATTTTCTTACAATAGTGGTGTTTTATTATAGTCAGATCGATCTGTAGAGCAAATTTTTTGCATCGCGATATTTCCAGCTCTTCGATTACGACACGGAAGTCCAACCGATTTTGGAGGTGTTGGTAGGCAAGACTATCGAACAAGCTCTAATCGAGGTTCTGGAAGAGGAGGAAATCGCTGCTCTTAAGGAGCAGCAGAGAAGATTCCTCGAATTGCGCATGGCTGAAAAAGCTGAAGAGCAACGACTGGCGGAAGAGGAGAGGAGACGTAGAGAAGAGAAGGTATATCGACTTTCTATTTTGATCTTTTAATATTTCGGCACTCTAATCCTTCAAATCCTTCATTTACTTTCTTTACATTATCATAAATAGAGAGCAAGAAAGTGTGTAAAATAAAGTAAATTCGTTTTCAACCCGCAGGATCAACGCCTGAAACAACACGAAGAGGCGGTGAAAGCTCAGCAGGAGACCGAGGAACGAGTCGCGGCTGCGGTATTGTTAACAGGATACATCGCCGAACTTTTGCCCGCGGTTCTGGAGGGTCTGAAGATGTCTGGCTACTTACTGGACGAGATCAAGGCTGGTTCGTGAGCTCGCAAAAAACACAATTTTTCTCAAATTTAATAATTGTAAAGGCTCTTTAATTTCTATCTATATTTATCGATTCTATATTTCTATTGAATTTGTGTTCATTTCCTCCCTCCCTCTTAATTATCTTGCTATTTATTTGGACGATAATGTATCGCGCATATATTTCCAGACGTCGAAGAAGGTTTCATGCCGTGGTTAATGAAAGAAGTAAAAAAAGAAATGGGTAATATGATTGAAAGCAGAGAATTGTTAATGGGTAAGGCTGAGCTTAAAGTAAAAAATCTTTAGAAGGCATTCGTAACTGTACTTTCTCAAATTTTATTTTTAAAAGACCAAATATAAAATAGAAAAGAGATTTATCTAATAGAGCTTTCTGATGTAGGAAATAGACATATACAAATGTATAACAATCATTTCACAGAAATTATTAGAGAAATCTTGGAAAACCGCGCGCAGACGTACAGGCAGCTTGGTGAAGAATATGATATTTCAAGAAACAAGAGACTAGCAAACGTATACAATTTAGAAGGAGGTGAAACTGATAGCGATTTTGTGAACTACGAATCACCCGCGATGGAAAGTCATCACGCAGTTTAGCGTGATAAATAATTTGGTACGATATCCTGTATATATTTGCGACATAAAGATTTAAAAATTTATTTTACCAGGCAAGTTGCGAAATTAAAATCTCAGCAAAATTTTATTTAACTATTAAATTAAAATGAAAATAAAAGTAAAATCTGAAAGAGTGAACGAAGATGTAGAAAATGCGTATTATTATTAGATCATAAATATTTAGTAATGGTTCGGTAGCAATTTTTTTATAACATGTAATTTTTGTTATCGCTAACTACATCACTGTCGTGCAATTTAAAAGACATTAATGATGCCGGAAAATGGGCAAACCATAGTTAACTTTTAGATAACAGGATTTACTTTAACCAGCACAAAGCAATATCCGAACCCGGTACCTTCTACATTAAGCAGTATACACAGCTGTGCAACAAATCCATCTCCTTCGCTTGCACCCTCTGACAGGTCACCGCAGCGCTCGCAATCCCTATCGCAAACAGTAACCGCCGAAAGAACGAGAAAGGCCCATCAGAAATTAATTATCGATTCTCGAAATCAACGCGGTATAATTGCTCTCGCTGTCATAGAAAAGATGCAAGAGCTAAAGATAAGCTTTATCCAAATCAATTTATCTTAAATCAAAATCGTTCTAAACTATACAAGATTTTTCTTTTGCTGAGGTCTTAATATGTACTGTGACGTAACACGTATTATGACATTTGTAGAAGACAGATATTTTTCTTATACAATATTTAATGTATTATTTGTAATACATATAATAATTCGTCATTTATTTGTTTGCAGTTTAGATTAACATGGAAACGCTGCACAACGCTTTCAAGAATGAGAATAAAAAGCTGATTATATTCTAAAAAGTAATTTGTAATTCCAGAGATCTAAAAATTTAAGTACATATGAAATAAACAAAAATATAAAAAAATTCATTCCATACGCACAACGAATATTTCTTACATTAGAAATTACTCCTGTTTACCAAATTAAGATATTTTTATTTTTTAATAATAATTCACGATCTTATAAGATAAGATTTGTGTCTCCCTCCCTCTCAAATCAGTTGTTTTAAAATTCGCTTCCATTCTCAATTAATCAGACTGTCGTGGATTGTCGTCCTAACCCACATTGAAGAGCTAACACAGCTGAGAATATTTCTCCTACGTCGAAAATAACAAATGCAATGTCACTAAAACAGGATGTGTTTTTACACTCGTTAGTCAGGCTAAAAGCACGCTAAAGCAACACCGCCAACAGAGCCAACTACTTGGATCAATCCAAGCCTCGTAGAAGAACTTGCGAAAACCTTAAAGTATAGAAAGATACCTGAGATTAATGAACTACAAAACGAACTGATGAAGTATGAAGGGAAAGAACTATAATCGCAATTGACGAAGCAGTTCCAGAAAATACTAAACAACGAAACTATCCCAAATGACTAAAAGAACATTATAGACATTCAAAAAAGAAGATAAAAAGCGGCTAGAAAACTATAGAGGAATAACTTTTCTCAGTAATAAAACTGCTCATCAGAATCATTAGAATCATTCTTTCGGAGCTAATATACATGAGTGAGAACAACAGGGTTTCCAAAAAAAATAGACACTTTATTCGT
Source organism: Temnothorax curvispinosus (assembly GCF_003070985.1). NCBI lineage: Eukaryota > Metazoa > Arthropoda > Insecta > Hymenoptera > Formicidae > Temnothorax > Temnothorax curvispinosus. The sequence goes on along the minus strand of NW_020226364.1, from coordinate 50,192 downwards.
CGCCTGACAGATATAATATAATAGATAAATCAATAGAGAATCAATAGATTCGACAAACCATTTATGTACCTCATAGACCTGACCGAAACATTCGATCGAATTAGGTTTTATGATATCGCTGACAAACTAAAAGGAGCAAACATGCCTATGGGATATCAAAGTAATTGAAGCTTTGAACTCTAACACGACTCGTATATTTGTCAATAATATACTGACAGAACAAATATTGATACTGATGGAAATAAGACAAAGACTCTTTAAGCTCGTTTTACCTCTTCAATCTCATATGCACAAATAATAGCAAAAATAGCAGAAATGAAGAACGCAGGCCATTCAGAACACATGAAAGGAAAACACCAATCTTATGTTAAGTATAACACTGTAATAGTATCCGAAAATGAGGACGAGCTACAAAGATTACTACATCAATTTTACCTGACGGCTATGTACAATAACATAGTGAAAAACAAGAAAACTGAAGTCCAAAGTTAGACAACAAAACGGTAAGAATGTCGGGATGTTTAAAAAACCTTATATAGCAAAACAACTACATAAAACAAGAGACCAAGATCAGAATATACAAAACCTGTGTTTGACTAATAATGACTAATGAAAATGACTTATGCAACGGAACTAGAGCTGATACAAAATTAAAAGCATAGTCCGTATTGTACAAATGAGGAAAAATCTGTTATATTCAGGACATCGTCAGGTAGATAAGAGACAAAGTAGAGAAGCCATGTATCAAGAATAGAACAACAATAGAATTGTAAAGGCAAGGGACGGAAAGCTACAGTTCAAAAGACCACCAGGCAGAAATCCATTAAAACGCTGGAAAGACAGATGGACATCAACATCGCAAGAAACGCCATAAAATCGGAAAAAGGATTCAAGCCTAATTCCAGAGGAAGAAAGAAAAGGAAAAATTAGCCTATTATTTCAACTAACTGAGATTTCAATATGAAACGTTCGTATTGATCGAAGTCTTTGTTATTTGAAATAATGTTATATGCACATAGATTACATCGATAAGAACAATTAATAAAATTTTCTAATAGAATTTGCTAAAACGTTAACAAAATTAACATATATATTAAGCATTTATTCCAGGAAGAAAAAATGTGTATGTGTAAACCTATTAATACACATTGCACATTTTGTATTTCTCGTATATTTAGTCGCAAAATATAACATTTATTAAAACGTGTTTATCATTAATATTAGTGCATTTTTGTATTTATCTAAGGTACGACAAATATTGAACAGAGATTATTTCTGAAATTCACCCCCTAGACACGATCATAGGCCACCGATACACCGCCAAAGTAAAAAACCTGTCCGCTCCAATCAGGATTAGACCGATCGTAATGGGATGAGGTTTCACGCTGAATTGAGATCGGCACAGTTTTAAAAAGCCACCCACCCTCTTTAACTAAGCCCTCGCGGGTGAAGGGTGGAAACGGAGTGAGACAAGGGGACATATTGTATTGGATTAAATTAAGCAAGGGGAACTGCTTTCTCGTACCGTGCATTATATGCACAAAAATTGTGTGCCAAGTGAGTCGTGTTTTTGGAGGAGAGGGAGAAGGGGTGGTCTACCGCACGCTGAACGAAGAGGGGTAAAGATGTCCAATGCACCGGGACTGGTATGCCACGAGCGCCCCGACATTATTTTGCCATGTGACCCGTGTCACCTGCATCTTCACGTGATTTTTTCTCGTTGCGAATGCGACACGTGCAAATTTAAGAACTATTGTAAAAATACAAATCAACGTAGTTCTTGAGAAAGACACATTTTACTTTTTTTTAAATTTAACTTTACGGCTCTTACAATAATTATTTGCGATAAAAAATTTTTAAAATTTATTATATTATGTAATTTTATATTTTATAAAAATATCTTCCCGCTCTGGGGCTGTTGGCTTGAGTGAAAACGAAACACTATCGTATTTTAATATTTACCCGTGGACAATCATGTGAATTGGATTGACTCTTAAAATCAAGTAAACAGTTCCTAATGGTTAAATACTGCCACGCGGGGCGCGTGGTCGGAATGGAGAATATCTGTGGGGTATTCGGTGGTCACGTGTCGTGTTACATGGCACTCGTTTCTGCGGGACGCGAGCAATATGTCGACGTGGCACGTGGACAGCGGAAGTGCACTTTGACTTTCCTGGCATGGAATGCAATGCAGAAAAATTTGCAAAACACATCGATTAAATTAATCTAGATTAGATTATTGAAATATAATAAAAAATTTTCTTTATATGTAAAATTTTGTACAAAAATTATCAACAATTTATTATTTAATTATTAATAATAATTACAGTTGTAATAATTGTTAGCAATATTACAATTATTATAATAATAATTGTTCCAACATATTTTCGCAATACGATAGATATAACAAACAAAAAATAATATAAAATTAAATTAAAAAATTCCAGAAGATAATTATTGGCAATCTTTAGATAGCTGTAGTTTATCCGACAAAACTCGCCAGCTAAACCAGTCTGGCCAGCGCAATTTGCAGCGAATATTAATAATACATAAGCCACCGTCTCGTTCGAGGCAGCGTTAGACTTTTGACACTTGCAGAACCGAGACGAATCACCTTTATGACTGCCTCCCCGCAAAGGCGACCATAACTCAGGATTTCAGTAAAGGGACACAGAACAATGAAATTGGTTCCGTCTCCCCGTGGCAAAAGGTTCCAAGTCTACGCGCATCTTTCGTCACCGACGATTCGCATGCATGTGTCTCTATACGCACTTTTAAATGTATGCAAAATATACTTATCGTTAATGATGATATAATATAGAAAGTTCATAATATATATGGTGCACGGCTATATCAACGTATCATACATACCGATATTATAAAATATCTTTTTTTAAATCCCACTTGTTCACGAAAGAAAAAACATAACAATGCGTACATATCGAATAATATAACATGCAAGAAATTTGTACATTGTATGACATTAATGTATTATTAAAAAATGAAATATCATATTTATAAATTATTACTTTTAAAAATTAATATTGTTTCTCCTTTCACTATAAAGCTTTCTTATTTTTAATACATAAGGAAGAATTTCCTAGTTAGAACTGAACGGTATATCCTGTGCAAGACCAAAATGCACTTGCGTCTCCTCGTGCATCGTCACACCGGGTGCTTGGTGCACGGCTTGGTGCGCGAATACAAGATCGCGGAGGGGTGCTTCCGCATAGGCTTATTTTGAACATCCCACCCAGGAGGGTGCGGCGATAATACGTAGATGATAATCGCGATATTAATATCGCATTGGGAAGCGCACACATGCGTGCAAGGGACCCATTGGTCACGGCGGAACACTTGCTCGCTTGCTGGCTCCGCGGTTGTCTGAATTGCACCCTGATTTTAGAAAGAAACGACTAAAGGGAACGACCCTCCGCCGCAGTGCGAGCAACAAACAAAATTTATCAGCAAACTGCGAGAAAGGTGAGTAGGTGTAATATTGTTAATATTCTGTACGATAATTTGTTTAAAAAATTATTGCATGCAGAGCTAATTATAATTAATTTACTAAATTATTTTATATCCATATTGATTATTATATTGTTTAACGAGAAGATCTCGGCAGATAAATATCATAGTCAGAAAATTAGATAAATTTTGCGTACTTCCCCGTTACGTATCCCTTCCCCGCCGCATATTTTCTTAAATAGCTACACCTTTAATAGGGCCTTTACAAGTTCCCCGAATCTCTCATACTTCTGCTTCCTACTCACGAATCGTGCAAGGGGCTGAAACACTTGCTGCGTACATTTTAGGGCGCGATAGAATGGTGAAACACTCGTGCTCGAGTTTCTAGCGATTCGGGGAGAGGTTGGTGCAGGGGATGGTGCGGCTTGTGAACACTCGTGTCATTCCCTGCTCCGACATCCACACACGCGGATGAATCACGTCATTCATTGAAAGAGATTCGCGGCCTGAAGGAACCATGCCCCTTTTCTGGTCCCGAATCAGACTGGTGAGCTACGTGTATAGCTTCGAAAATATATCTTATAAGAATTCGTGAAATATCGTATTCGCGAGAGATCATATTTAAAGTCGATAGCGGTTCACAAAACATTAAAGCAATTAAATACAAAGTCAAATATGTGTATATGTGAAATCCGTTTTTATCCATTTTCGAAATAAAAATATACGTCATGAAAATGTATTGCTTTAGCATTTGTATATATCAATATTCAATTGATGTGCATAGCTAATTCATCACATAGACGATTAATCTTGTCGTTAAAACGATAAGTACCGTCGTGTCCAGCGAAAAGCGTTTTACGAGATCATCTATTGCGTACATAAAAAAAGAGAGAGAGACACGCATTGGCAAGATAGCGCCAAAATGTACTGGGTGCATCGAGATCGACGGACGATTAGACAAATCCGAACGATATCGCGCCTACGCGATCAATGGCATGGACCACCGGGAAGAATAAGCCACTTAATTTCCTAATCAACCGTTGATTCAGATGCACCTTTCGGTCGATCCCTCGCATTGGTAATACGGAGACGCGTAGTGGGCCGCAGCTGAGCCAAACAATGTCTTTTCACATGAAGCTTTTATAGCCCTATCGAGAGTACGGAAGGTCTGTCTGCTCCTGGTCCTACCCTACCGATCCGCGAATTGCACGCGTCTTCATCAAAATCACAACAATATTTTGCACTACACTTTACGATAATACGAAAAATCACGACGCAATTAAAATTAAGACGCGCAATACGTTGGTTATTATTTTCACAAAAATTTTACCTAGATGTAATGCAATCTGTATTTAGATTAATTTTATTAATAAATAAATATACATATACGTATGCATATATATCTCAATTTTTAATTGTTGCTCCTTTATTAGCAACGTACAAGGCGTCCGTAATACCACGTGACGAGAAAGTAGCACCTGCTACAGCAGGCAGAAAATCCCCGAAAGCGAACCTACGACCAGCTAGCTCCTCCCATTCCACGCGGTTGCACCAACGACACGATTCGCAAGCGACCGAAGGGCCTGTCTACTACCGGCCCTAAATACAATTACGTATACGTATCTACTCGTACGGAGAAGGGTAGAGGGGAGAATACATGCAGCTAAACCAATGACCAAAATCAGGCACCACCTCCAGTACAGATTTAAAGCATGCATGAAATATACCTCTATCTTAGTTGATATCTTAACTCGCGACTATGCGGATCGGCGTACAACGATTCAAGGTACGCCTTGAAAAGACTTGGCACTGTGTGACAATCAACATCCGCGAATGTTCTGCAATACTTTGTGAAATGTTATAGTGCAACTTCAATTTCATCGAATATATTTATTGTAATCGGAAAAATATCACCACGTTCTAACGCGTTTTCTGAAAACATAGTTTACAAAGAGAACTGATCGATGAAGAACTAGAGTTTGTGAGGAGAATTTCAAAGTGTCCAGTACCTATCGAAATTTCAAAAAAAACTGCCCTACAGAAACTTTTAAAGAACGCGCAAGTGATGTATCCCATAGTATCGGAATACGAGGCAATAACAAGAAGAAGAAGCGAAGAACCAGAAAGAACTAGTTTATCTCAAAGATACCAAGTACAAAAATACTTAGCGCAAGGATATGTCAATTTAACCATGATTGGAAAGCCCAACTTCCTCATGAGCAGACCGTTCGTTCGAGCCGCTGGACTTCTTAAAGGAAACTCCATGACGGAAATTATCCCCGTCAATACGTTGCCCGAAGGAAACACATCAGTCATTCAACATGTATGTGGTGTAAAAACTTTTGTACAAATTCTATATTATTTTATTTAAAGAACTAAATTTTTCTGTCTTGAGTTTCTATTTAAAAAAAAATATTTTCGACGTTTGTAATAAAGTGATTTTAATGCGCACGTTAGAGTATAGAATATCTCACAGAATTTTAGTTTTAACTTAAAATCTATTAAATATTAATGTTCTAGAGTGTCATTGAAATTATCGACATTGGCGGTCGTCTTCACTGTCTCAATGGATCTATAAGCCCATCTTGTTGGCTGAAAATCATCACCTTGGCGACAGATTTCCAAAATTACAACGTTCTGCTCACGATTAGCAATGGCGGACTCGTGTTAAAAGCAATAAAAGACATATCATCAGGAGAACCGTTATTAATGTGGTTTGACGATTGTATTTCGACAATGTTAAACATTCCATTTTTAACACCGATAAATTGCAACATTCAAGGTAAGAGTCTTGGAAGAGAATTTTCCTGGTCTAATTTTTCCGCATGTCATCAATACTGGTTATAATCCTTCGCTAGTTTTCTGGCGACCATTAAATATCATAAAATGCAAAGTTAATTACAAGATTTCTTTATTAGCAAATTTCTTACTATATTGTTTCAAGAATCTAATCATTTCATAACACATTATTAAAAAATTGAATATTAATGAGCCATTTCGCTACTATTTAGTATTTTTAAAATAGTTAATAAAAAATAAAAAAATGTTTTTCAATAAAAATTTTGTAGTCTATATCATATAATCAATCTATCAATGTAAATTAGTGATGGCACTTCTTTAATTTAAACTTGTATTTATCATAAATCTCACCATTAATTTTTATTAAAAAACTAAGTTACAAGACTATCTCTAGCAAACAGAATTAAACAATAATAACAAAATAAGAAGCTTCCTTCGCCAGTAAATAAATATTATACAAAACAAAAGTCGTTTTTGTTCGACCCAACTGGCCAAATAATTAATATATTTAAAATTCACAACGTTTCAACCGCAATTCCGGTCCTTCTCAATAATAATCAACAATAATCTCAATAATAAACAATAATAATCTAAGTCCATAGTCTTACTATCTCATGGCTAGGCACTAATTCAATTCAATTTTCATTCAAAACAGATTTTAATGGTCTCACGGTACGGTACTCAAAAATGATCAACTTTAATGATTAAATTTAATGATAACATTCGCAAAAAAAGTAAACTCCAATAATTATAACTTACATAATTCTAAACTGCATTAATGTACGATAATAATGTAAATTAATAAACGCATTATTAAAAAATTGAATATTAATGAACCATTTATTAATAGACGATTGATTTAATTATTGCAGGTCAGGTTTACATGTGCCATAACTGCAACAGCTGTTTCAATTATCCAAATCCTTTGAAGCTGCATTTGGCGTTGGATTGCAACCGAATGGACAACAGTTACATTTGGATACTTTTGGCGAATAAAATTCTTAATTCCCCGAGAACGGATTTATCCTTCGGTCAGGCAGGCAGAAGCTTCACATTTGAGCTGAAACCCTTGCCCGTTTCCAGGCCAATAGCATTGCCGATCGGTATTCCAGCGTACCCGGTGCAAACAATTGACACTACCACCCGTTCGTTGAGGAACGATTCGCCGTGCTCGTCGAATCAATTATCGTCCGTGTCCTCGAATGGTCCCTCACCGGTACCCCCGTATTCCTCGGTAAAATCCCCGCCGGCAGAGATCTTACCGAGCACATCGACCTACGAATCGTCCATCAAGAATATGGAGAGAAATCGCTACTTGGCATTGAGGCCCTACGAAGCCCTGATGCATCGAGATGTCTACAGGAGTAGTTTCATACCCTACGACATGCATTCTAACATGCAAGCGGAATCCAAGAAGAAGGATCCCGCGGAAGTGGAGACACTTGCCAGCGACATGGGCAAATGCGGTGCTGGCTATAGATGCATTTTTTGTGATAAAATATACTCAAGAAAGTACGGACTGCGGATCCACATTAGGACGCATACGGGTTACAAGCCTCTGAAATGCGACTTTTGCCAGCACAGATTCGGGGATCCCAGTAATCTCAACAAGCACGTGAGATTACACGCGACAAACGACAGCCCCTATAAGTGCAATATATGCGACAAAGTCTTGGTCAGAAGGAGAGACTTAGAGAGACACATAAATTCCTGGCACTCGGAAAAGAGCGATACTAACGTTTCCAACGTCGAGGTCAATGACGGAAATTAGAAAACAGCGAATTTTGCAAGGTCTTTTATAATCTTTGACCGATACTGAAGAAATGTCATTGTCTGTGATAAATAGATTATTTAGAGAAAAACCGATAATCGTAAACAATGACATTTTTCTCTAACTTTAAACCGCGATTTTATATATTAAGATGTTAAATAGAAAAATATATTATTTTGAAACTAGTCATAAGAAATAATATCGTTCCTCGCTATTTCTTAACACATTCACAGCAACTATTAATCTTTCATCTCATTGAAAATTCCCCCGAATATAAATAATACAAATAAATAATTATAAATGTATTTTTGTAACTTAAATCAAACTATAAATCGCTTGTTTATGGATATAGCTTTATGCTATGCGCATGTTAAAAACCGATTCTCTATTATATATATGTCAATAAACAAAGTCAGCGTATTTTATTATAAGATTGTTGTTATTGAAAATAAAAACTTATATGCATCATAAATTTTTAGATGTTTTAAATGTATTATTTTCTTGCATTGTTATACGTTCTTTAAAGTTAGTGTTATTGCTACAATAGTATTCTCAGTTATTTGGGAAACTGAGAGTGTGCCCAGATAGAACAGAAAGTCACAATGAAGTCAAAATGACATCCAAATGATGGTATAAACAAAAATCGTCATTTTGCCATCAATTCAACATTATTTTGATTTTATTGTAACTTTCTGTTCTACCTGGACAACTCTCTCAGTCTCCCAAATAACTGAGAATACTACTGGGCAGTTCATAAATGAGAATAAGAGCTCAAAACTGTATCTTGAAATAAGATGCTACTATGAATTCTCTCTATGTTTCATTCCTTATTTCTTATTCCTCTCATTGTGCATGAGTCCCAATTGTATGAAAATCTCCTGGTGCAGCAATACGACAATCACCAATATTTTTTTGTACCTTCTCGATGCTACACGCCAATTTTCTTGCAAGTAATCTAAAATCATGATCCGAATATGACGAGACAAGTGGTTTTCATAACGTAGATATATTGTTTTATACACTGCATTATATAATTAATTGCAGTCACGGTTTTAATCAGAAAAATAAATATAGGTAGTGACCGCGACTGCGGCAGAAAATCATCGCGAATATTATTAGTTACTATCACATAATTCGATTAATTCATATACGTAATCGGTTTATAAAGATTCCATAAAAAAAAATAATACGATCGCACGAAGCTCTCACTTGACGGAACCATCGCACTATTGCAATATACCATATCTAATGAATTCCACATCAGATTTTCTATCACATTTGGAGATTTCGAAGTGGCAAATCCACCACTAATACGTATAATTAACTTTCGTCTACACGCTTATGATTAATCATGTAATAATTATAAATTCACTCACCAGTCGTTGCATCGCCTGCGTTGTCACTGATTGCCATCGCTACTCTGGCTAGAAAAAGAAAAGAGATAAAAGATAAGTACTATAAGTTACGGAAGGTCTATAAGAGTATTAAATCTTAAAAAGCCATTTACATCAACCGTCAAGATCCTTTTTTCACCATATCAAATATCGCTTCAACACACACAGACGTCCACTTTACCAGAGAGAAGTCGGGGAGAGGCCATCTCGGCCTTTTTCGTGGGACTGTCGAAAGCCCCTGTACATCGCCAGTACATCCATTTTCGAAATTGGTACTACATAGCCACGTTCATTTTCCAACACTATCGATAAAACATCATTTTGGTGCGCGTCCGTGCTACATCTGCAAATGTAATATATTATATATGATGTATATTATACATTTACAGTTTGCAGATGTACCACGGACGCGCACCAAAATGATGTTTTATCGGCATTGTCGAAAAGAGAAAAAGAGAGAGAGGGAGAGAGGGCTATCACTTCTATTAAATATTTATATATACGTAAAATATAGATAAATATATTAATATACAAAATAAGTTAATATTTATGGATACATGTAAGATATAAATATTCTCGATTGTAATTGATTGAGTATCAGTTTAATATTTATATCTTACAATGTCTTACACGTATCGATAAATATTAACTTATTTTATATAACTATTTATATCATATGTTAAATATATAATAGCCCTCTCTCCCTCTCTCACTTTCTCCTCTTCTTTAATTTTCACACTTTTCATACAGCACAATGTCCAAAATCGAGACATATAAGTCTTTTAGCCATTTTTTCGTAAGACATCAAAAAAAATTTCTAAAAAATGTCTTTTAGACGTCTATGTCCCGCTTTTATACATGCTGTCTGAGTTATTTCAAATAAAAAATATGTATCTCCTATCAATTTAAAAATCCGAATACGAGACAATAAGCCTTTATGAAAAATTTTGTAAGTAAAACGAATAATTTGAGGAACAAGCAATAGAGAACATTTATAATTTTTAAGTATCTTGACGACCGACGGTTTATCGTCTTTCGGAGGCAAGAGACACGACACGAATTCCGAGGTTATCGTCTCGCTGCGACACGCGGACCAACGATTCTATTAAAGATTCGGATGTATCGCGCTTCGAATCATTTGTCTCTCATGCACAATTCACTTATTACCGATCGGCGATCACGGCACATTGCAGGAGACCCGTCAAATCACAGCCGGGAGAAGCGGGAGGGTGATATACGTACGGGCGTCCAGCACGGCACTCGGCGTTCATTTCGGCCATCCCACTCGTTGTAGTCGACACGAGAAGAAACATAATATTCGGCGTACATTCAGCTTGCAACACACGCACTCTGTAACCGGAGGATTTTGTTTTCGTTCGCGAGAAATACTTTACACGAGCGACAACGACTCGCCGCGACTCGTAAGCTTACATACCGACGATACCGACGTTCAACGAGTAACGTATTACTTGCGCGCGCGCGCCGCGCGGCGACTCGAGCCGGAAGCCCGAATCCGGCCGAATCACGTTCGGCTTTCGGCTACTCTCGCCGCCGGCCGCCGACGCGCCCCGACGCGGCACGCAGCACTTGGCAGGCGTGGCAGGCGCGATGCCGCGACCGTAGAATGAATCCGCCGATTTCAGAGCAGCGTACGCGTACGTTCAAATAAAGTCGGCGCGCGGACGATTATTTCCATCGGCGAGACGGCCTTGCTACTTGTTTTCGTCGACGCTCGGAATACCGTTACCCGCAGATATGTTACTCAATTTATTCTCCCGATGAATTTCAAGACAGGTGTGAAGTGTTTGCCGTGGGTGCTGTTATTCGGAACGCGCGCTTGTTCGCGCGATTGGCATTCCTGCTCCTCGTTTCGCGGGAATAATCAACGACGCGCTCAATGCATCAAGTGTATCAACTGTATCAAGTGTCGTGAATGAATGTGTCGCGTAAATCGAATCGCTCGCTCGAGGCGGAGATGTCGAGGCGAAGGTACCTGATACGGCAATTTGTTGTGAGTGAGTGATTTGCAGTTTCGTCGTGATATTCGCGGGTGATAAATCATTCGACCCGCTCCGGGCCGCCGTACGTTTGGACTATCGAATGTGCATGGCATTCATTATCTCGAATCGTGTCGTGTTTTGAACGTGCTGTGCCGAAATTGTCGTGTGATTATCCCCGATTCTTTTTGAAGAGCGGAAAGAAGTAACAACGTGAAATTGTATCGTGATTCAAGTAAGTGATTCAAGTAATGGCACACTGTGATACAACATACAACGCTCGTTCATGAATATTTCTTATTTTCGTGTATTTTGTGCCGCGTAATCGCGACTTCTCGTTGTGCAAAGCATGCATATTAATAGTACTTACACTATACTTACATTCGCGAGATTTACGTGCTCGATTCCGTAAAATGTGCGTACGACATTTAATCTTAATTGTGGTTTTGTTTAATCAACTGCGTATCTTTACTAACCGTCCACTTGATTCGCGTATAATATCTCGCGTCAAGATCTTCCAACATTTCATCGCCATTAACGCGACTGCAACGCAATGATAAAACGCGGAACGAATCGGGGCAATCGGCGTCGCGACTCCTTCAAATTTGCGCGAAAAATCTATGTTACCTGTTATATATTACAGAGTAAAGTACTTCCTTCCCATGGGTACGACCTTGGCGAGGTGGGAAAGCCCAGTACTAAGTACGAGGATTTTACCCAAGCAAAACTCTTGTTCTGCTTGGATAAAAATTCAAAGACGGGGAAGCTAACGTACCCTTGTCCGCCGATTTAATATTGAATGAACGAACCGCAGCCGGGGTTCGTCGCGTTTGTTTCGGGAGTGACGTTCAAGTAATCGGACTAAAGAACTTTTTTGAACGCGAGTCCTGTACAGTATCGCGCGAGAAAGACTTTTACTGAAATTAGTCCGCGCGCGTGTAGTTTATTATCCGCGAGTATTTCTTGCGAGTGTCCTGTGCAGTGAGAGGAGGAGGCCTGACGTCCTGAGAGGAGGAGGAGGTCTGGGAGAGACATCGGGCCCCGGCAGAGCAACCTTGAGGTGAATATAATCTGCATAATAATTCTTTTCCATTTATTTAGATTTGTTGTTTTATTTTGATAAGTTAAAAATAATTAGAAAAAGAGGAAAATTATCTAAAGTTATGTTCTTATAAAAGAGCTTTTTCGGTAAATAGATAATAATTGTACGTATTGCTAAATATTTCATTGAAAGACGAATTAGAGGCGCGTAAGAATTATCTTTTGAAATATTGATCATTCTGAACGCTTCTTTAACTTGAATCTTATGCTTGTATGTTACAGTATTATAGGAGCACCGTAGCTACGGAGCTGCATAACTCCGCCCGTTGCGCATCGGATCGGTGAGTCAATGAGACATTTTTTTATTGAGGTAACGAATCTACGAATAATCAAATATAGAGCAAAAATATATCTTGATACATGTCGGATTACAGTAAATTATAGTATGAAAATATTTAACATCTCGTAGATCCGTTGCCTTAAAATGGATACGTTAAAACTGATTATGGCAAATATTCAATCTTGGTCACTTGTTTATTGATGTATTGTGCGATTTCGCTTGAGGAAATCCTCGCACACATATAGCTTGCAAAGAGCTCATTATCGTTGAATTACGTTGACAAACCTTCGCGCGTTCTATATAAATATTTTTTTAAATAAAATTTTAAGTCCTAAATAAAATATTATATCGAATCAGAATTTTATTTCGCGAATTTAAGTTAGTAAATTACACAGTAAGTTAAATTTTCGAAATTTTTTTTACGTAGATTAATTCTACTTACAATTAGAGTAATAAATTAAAAAAAAAATACAAAGAAATAAGAAGTAAAGTAATCACTATCACAATTAAAGTAATGATTTTAAAAATATAAAATTTTTATTTAGATTTTTTATAAAATTATTTTTTTTTAAACAAAAGAGAAAAGTATAAGATATTGTGTAAAAATAAAATAAATAAATAAAAATTTCTGTAGATAGGGAAAAATTATGAATTAGTTAGGATTTGTGTTATTTATACCCTTCTATTCCTTTCCATATACTTAGCCAAGATTAAATATTATAAAAATCGATGCAAGGAAACAATATATAATAAAAAGGATAAGAAGATTTTGGTTTTATTATGCAATTTATTTTATAGAAAACGCGATATAATGGTTATTAATTACTATTTATTTTAACAAAGCACCGATTTTACCCTAATTTTTTGTAACCTATTCATCTATTTTGGATTGAGAAATTGGCTTTGTATCAATCAAGTAATATATGACGTGAGATTCTAATTATTCTGTTGAGAAACGCTGAACCTTTTTAAATTATTTTAGAATTGATCGTATAATACAATTATATATTCAATTTTACAGTAATATATATGAATATACACATCAAAAATAATTTTGGTAGAAAATGAAAAATATAATGAGATATATTTATATCAATATGTAAGTTTATATAAAGATTTGCATATATTATTCAATTAAGAACGCAATTATTGATTAATTGTAATATACAATTATATCAATTGTGCGGAAAGTTACTTTTTTTCGGATCTCACGTCATTTATTCTGTATATAGTGTATATCTTATTTGATATATTTTTAACATGCGTGCCGCATGAATAACATGCACAATCACGCATCTTTGTATTTTCGCGATCGGTTTTCGCGGTCAGTTTTTACATCGAGAAATTTTCTCTTATTAATTTTTTAATTTCGCTTACATTATAAATTTCAATTTTTCGCGGAGTATAATTGAGATTAATATTTATAACGCGAAGTAAAATTTTTTCTATACTTGATTACAATTTCAAATTAAAATAACGAGCCACAAGAAACGGTCAATCATTAGTATTCTCAAGCAAATAACGGTATTAGTGCATGATAGAAATATTTTTGATCAATGTTGTACAGTCAATTTTTATAGATTAATATTCTTTTGTAAATTAACTTCTTGTTGTGCATTTTTCGATACAATCAATGCTCACATATAATTCGAATCGAACGTAATGATATCTGTCAGCGATGATAATAATTGTCACAATGGAAGGAATTTTTCTCCTTTATTGATTTGGTCGAAATACGACCAGATTGTATATGGTCAGGAGTAACAAAAGTAAGTCCGATCTGGCCCGACGAAAGAAAATTGGATACGATAAGGTAAGTGGTCAATATTGACCACAATGGTGTAATGCATAAGGTAACATATAAATTGATTTTATATAATATGTATATACATATATATTTATTTGCCCAAAGTAGGGCTATTTAGAGTATTTTCTCTATATTTTGTCGCATATATACGAGATTAAAAAACCCCAATTAAATTTTAATCGCGCGCGTGTTAAAACTTCCAATTTCACATTTCCCATATTTAAAGTGATCGTGTCACTTTCAGGTATTCCGCTGGATTAACCAGCAAATCAGGCCTGTTACAAATCGCGATCTTAATTAAAGACTTGTATATTAAATTGTAACACGGGTAGGTAGGAAAATGGACAGGTAGGATTATAGATTGGAATACGGGTAAGTAAGTAAGGATACGGGTAGGCAGGGACAAGAGGATGTGTAAATCAGCGCTGAAAGCATCGCTCCATCTTTATTTGATATTCAACGTGCAACGAAAACAAAATGATGCTACAGCGCGGAAAGCGTTTAAAAGGAACGCAGCCTTATAGTGTGCAATGTCTAATTTAAATACTTTAAAAAGTTTAAGAGTATGTTTAATATTTCTAATAAGCAATGTGTTAGCAATAAGCTAGCAATTTAGTAACATATTTAATGAGACATTTCGATAAATTTCAATCAAATTGTATCTGCATTAAGCTTATAATCTACTGGTGTAAAATTTACTGATACTCGGCAACAAAAGAAGTGAGATAAGATATCACAAATAGGTTACAATGTAACTATAATGCCTTGAAAAATGAGTGAATCTAATTAATAATGCTAATTTTTTTGTGTGCTTTAAACTTATTTTGTGCTGTCGTGTCTCTTCTTCATGTTACAGTCTAATTTGATACATTTATTTACTTCATCTTCTGAGATATCTCTGAGATCTCTGATGATAGAATAAAAATAATTTATTTGAGTCACTTCTTGAAAACTTTTTGTTTAGCTCGCGCGGAAAACAAATACGTAAATGATTCCGTTAGAATACAAACAAGTATATATATATATATATATATATATATATATATATACACAGATACACATCATATATATCACAAATAATGTAATATTTAAAGAGATACCTACGTTTTAAAATTAAATAAATTTAATACAATTTAATCTAAAAATTTAAGAACATACGAAAAACCTTTCTAGTATATAACGAGTTAGTAACATGCTAGCAGTTTGATAGCTGTCAAATATTTAAATAATTAACGACAAATGTATCTGCAGTAAATATTCTAACGCACGACTGAACCGCGTAAAACAATTAGGTTTATATCTACAGAATATCCAGGACAAAAAGTTGTTTGTTAAATATGACATTTTGTATTTATAATAAGATCTGTTATTATCATTGTTAGTTTGCGACGACCTTGCAAAAGAGTGAGATCGTAATCGTCAAAGGTATATTTTCAGTAAATCTTAGACCGTCGTTTGTTTAGCTCGCGCACGGCCTTAGACCACGATTTCAGTAAATTATCTCGACATTATCTCGTTTCGCGGTAAGTGGTAAAATAATATTAATTATGCTTCAAAAAATGATATAACTTAATATAATAAAATAACTTTAATAAATAAGGTGAATTGTTAAAACTGTAAGGCTTACACATAGATTCTTTTGAAGAATAAATTGTCTGAATGTAGACACAGTTCTGCTTATTCAAAATTGTCATTTATAGAGTTATCAAAGTCTACGATGTTCCAATCAACATCAGTAGTCATATATTGCATGTTTTAGGTAGCGAGAAAACGATCAGAAATACATGAAATCATTTGCGAGTTTAGTAAAATACAGAATTTTAGATCAAGGTAAATTACAACAAGACAACAATAAACACCATTTTCAAATCTGAATCTAAACTATTATATTTCATTAATATAATTATTAGAATAGTAGAAAGGTTATAAAATAAATAATTAACATGTTTGTTACTATTTTACATAATGGTTGTCTATTGATTGGACAAAACTCTATGCTACCTTCATTACTAATTGTCAATTTTCTGTGAAGTAGAAACGTTTCTGCAAGTTCTTGAATGAAAAGTTGATGCAACATGAATCTGGAAAACATGCGCAGCACTTTAATATTCATCATCGCGGCAACCATTCTTACCGGTGGCAAGTCGCAAAATAATTTTAGCATTCCAATCGAATCCATCCGTTTATCTGTGAACTACATGGTACCGATTCACTACAACATAAAGCTAATTCCAAATACCCACATACACGATTCCAATAAGGCAAAGCCGTCAATTATAATAATAAATCATGGCCATGTTTTATTTGATGGCGAATCTAGTATAACTATAAATATCTTACAATCTACACAATATATAAAATTACATGGATTAAATCTGCTGATATCTCTTTCGATAAAGTTGTTTAAAGGAGATGGCTTAATGTATAAAATGAGTAAATTTACATATGGTTCTGAACCGGACATTTTAGTGTTTCACTTTAACGAAATATTATTTCCCGGGCTTTACTGCATGAAAGTGGATTACGTTGGTCGAATGACAGACGACGACACGGAAGGCTTCTTCAGATCTTCCCACGTAAACAAAAATGGAGATACAGAGTAAGTAGATGTGTTAAAACAAAGATTATTACATTGCAATGTTATCTACAATGTAATTATTACTTATATTTTTTTACAAATTGTTCCCGTAACAAAGATACAAAAAGATTTAAACTATATATGTCTTATAAAATATAATTAATATTATTATTTAAGGACTCTTTAAATCAATTTGTTTACTCCTATAACAGTTTTTAATACCAATCATACTGTAGTTAAAAAGTTAATTATTTCACAATAATATATATAAAGAAATTATAAAAATTAATAAAATGTGATAGGAACATAGTAGCAACACACATTCAGGCGACTGGAGCTCGACGATTATTTCCCTGTTGGGACGATCCGCAATTAAGAACCACATTTGCCATCTCTGTAAAGCATCACCGTAATTTTACAGCTTTATCCAATATGCCGATAAGAATGAATTATACAGATCAAGATTATACAGATCAAAATTATACAGATCACAGTTTAAAGTGGACACACTTCTTAACTACTCCTCCAATAGCCACTTATCACGTTGCGATTGCAGTGACGAATTATATCCCCATTCGCATTAATAAAAATATTTATTTGTGGTGCAGAAAATATCTTAAAGATCACTTTTTTGAGTTGGCAAAGCGAGTTATTGAAAGCGTCACGTCGCACTTGGAAACTGAATTTCAAGGAATAGAAATTCCAAAAATGGATCATGTTGCAATTCCAAACTTTCCACAAGATGGCACATCGAAGTGCGGACTCATTTTTCACAGGTAATATATAATTCAGAAAACATAATGAAATCTATCAAATGACTAATCTGTATTATTCAAAATTTCCGGAAATAATCATATACATTACTTTCCTGCGATTAATGTATCAATTAAAGTCCATAATACACGTTTACAACTTGATATAATATGAATTATACAAATTATTATAACATATAGGGAAATGGATCTTATCCATGATGAGCAATTAGATCCAGTAATGCGTAAAATAGAAGTCGCACGTGGTGTAGCACTTAAAATAGCATATCAATGGTTCGGTAACGCAATTAGTTCATCACGATGGTCTTTTTTTTGGCTACATGACGGTCTTGCCACTATATTCGCAGAAGAAGCTGTCGATAAGGTTTTTACATTTATCATCGCAGAAATATTAAAGACTATTAATTTAAACTTTTCATTCGTTTTTATTTCTACAAACTTAGATGTGGATATTATAGACATTCAAACTTTTACAAAGTCTGTATTAAGAGAAATTTGAGGCAAATTTTATAAATACATTTGAAACAGAATAATACAAAAATATCTTGTAAAAAATTTGTTTATTGATTAATTGTTTTGATATTTTTTATATTTATATTATATTTTAACAATTCCTTATTATTCCCAAACTTAGTTATAGAAAGTAGAAAAACTTTTTAACAAAGACGTATAAAGTGTGCAGCAGTACGCACTAGACCATATGGACATATCATTTGATCTAATACTGATATAAGTATATTCACTTGTAAAACTTTGTTTTTAGATCCTCATTAATTCTGGAATAATGGATTTCTTTATAGTTCGGAATCAATACGAGTCTCTTCATTTGGATTTTTACTTTAATATGAATCCCCCATTAACGAATAATCTGTCGGAGACCAATTCACTTTTCAATTTTCCTCGTTACATCAAAGGTAACATTATATATGTAATTAAACAATTATATTCAAATTTGCAAAAATAAATGTCGTTGAATAAGAAGAAAGAATGTAAAAAAGAAATTTAGTTTTATTATATTTGAATACACTTTATATATCTTTCATTGTAGCACCTATTGTTTTACGGATGCTCCAAAATGTAATGACCACTGAAGTATTCCGAAGTGGTGTTCGTTCATATCTATATAAGTAGTGAGTAACAATTATATTATAATAATTACATATTATAAAAACAGAAATAGCTATAATAGCTGCCAAATTTCCACAAAAAAATTTCTCATTTTTTGTTGCATTTTTTGCTACATCTCTGAATATTCTATAGTGTTATTCCAACACTTTCTTTTTTCTTGATTGTAAGTAAATTGTATCTAATCCTACTGTTTTGTATCCTTCTTTTTATTTTTAATTTTTCAACATTTTGTAACATTTAAATTTCTTCCTCTCGTCTTCCCATTTCTATAATTTTTATATCATTCCGCGAATTCCAATATTCTTTAACAAACTATTATTTTTAAAAGTTAAACTGATTAGATATTAAATTGCAAATTATTACAAATTATAATATAAATTATAATGTTTAACACAGATATTGTACAACATGTTATATGTATTTGTAATATGTAACTATAGTACAGACTACAGAGTATAATATATACAATGTAGAAGTTAAGTTAATTGTACTTTTATATATTTTTATATTCAATTGATAATATCATTAGTTGTCAATAAACAAACACTGTTAATAAAATTTTTAATTTAGCGTGCATAGCTCACTGGCTCCTTATCAATTTTGGTCCATACAAGAAGACCTAGCTAATGAATACCTGTTTAACATATCAAGATATGATTTCTCAGCTTGGATAAACAACAGGCATTATCCTATCTTGAATTGGACACAAAAAAATTCTTCCTACGGAACGATGAAGCAATGTCTTAACAAAACACATTACGGTAAATGGTGGATACCTACAAGGATAATTACAAAGTCTATTTTGCCTAACAATATCAGAATACAAATAAAACCACAAACGTTTTCATATTTGGATTACAATTTTCAAGATGATTGGGTAATGGTCGACATTCAGCAAGCTGGTAAATATTTATCAAAAAACTTATCACACACATTTCAATATTTCACGTGATCATACTTTCGTGTATTGAGTACTTATTGCTATTTATTTATAAATATCAAAAATATTCCACATGTTGCATAAAGAGAGGTATAGTAGTATATGATATAATTCTGTATAAAATATTATTTTATATGTATTTGAAATGGTATACATATTGTGTACTGTGTCAAAATTATTTTTATAATACAAAAGAATAAAATAAGTAAATAAAATACAAAATGCTATACATTTACACTTTAAATCTCCAATCAAGTTTTTTAAATTATCAGTAAAATAATCACTAAAATAGTAAGATAAATGTGCATAAATGTGCATGTAATCATTTCCATAGTAGGTATACTGCTTTGACGTTCTTGTAATATAAAAAACTGAAAGAAAATAATTGGGAAATATTTTTTTAAATTTAATCGCATGCATATAGATCAATACAAATCTGCTTATTGTACAACAGGATATTATCGCATTAGCTATGAAAATAAAAACTTGCACCAAATTGCACATTACTTGAATTCAGAAGAATATGAACATATAAGTGTCATCAATCGTGCTAAAATAATTGATGACGTGTTTCACTTCATGATTGCACGCCAGCTCAATATTTCTATGTTCTGGAAACTGACAACTTACTTACGGCAAGAGACAGATTACGTTGCATGGTATCCTATGATCAAAATGTTTGAATATGTATCGAATGTGATTCCATTTGATACAAACGCAACTGGTTTCAACATTATGGTATAAAGCGTATATATTATTTAATAAAAAACATAACTTATTAACTATTGTCTTTGTATAGACGTGTGTAATTTCAAAATTATTTTTTACTTCTTGTTTTATACATTGTATATTAAACATTTTTTGTACATGGATATTAATTTTATAAAAGATTTGAAAAACATTAAACGCGCGCACAGACATTAGGTACGTTTCTTATAATTTATGTTATTTTAGCAAAATTTGAAAGAATTGTTGGATGGACTTTTTGAAATACTAAAATCTGAAAACTTTATACCGAAGAATGACCTTACTATATGTTTAAGACAAGAAATCCTAAAATGGGCATGTACTTTCCGTCATGGTCCGTGCTTGGAAATGGCCAAAAGAAAGTTACTATCGCATTTCGACAATCCTCTAAGCATGTAAGTATCTGCAGTATACTCATCGCTAATTGAGCACATTTCTTGCAATTCACACCGTGCTAGTTACATTTTCTCACCGAAATACAAACAACAAACAAGATTTTTGTATATACGTTTTTATTTCTTTTTTCAAATTAATAGAGATTCACCAGAGTGGAAAGAATGGATATTTTGTAAAGGTTTATTAGAAGCAAATATATCTGTGTGGAACATCGTAACGCATAAATGGATGGGAGATAAACGATATGAGCTTCTACCATACGTAACTTGTACTCGATATTCTTCTATTCTTTTAGAACACCTTCCGTATATGTTCGATAAATGGAATCTTACGACACATAAAGATACTGCAATTATCCGTTCTTATATAAACATTTTTCATACATTTGTTACAAAGCATGTTAACAACTATTCTATCCTTACGAAGATTTTAGTGAATCTTGAGCGAATAAAACCCAAGTAATTATATTTTTTAATAAATAAACACTGCTTTTTTTAATAGATACATTTTTAATATAATTATAAACATCTCTGTTGCTCTTACAGAAATATCAGTATAATCTTAGCATTAACGGACATCATTAACCATGTATATTCTAAAAAACACCTTGATAAAGTAAGTGAAATAAAACCAAATATATACCACACGCGACGTACGCACACATATACACACACAATCAGAAGAATAAAGAAGAGAACATATGCGTACATATGAGTGTGTTAAGACGTACGTGTGTGTATGTATGTGAGAGGAAGAGAGGCGTGGATGGGAAAGAAATTTTACTTTTTCGTATAAATATATATGAATGTGCATATGGCATGTTCGCAGAAATATCATACGCACGTGCGCGATAGCACATAATTTACGTTAAAAACGTTTTTGTGCAATAATATGTTAAAATTAACTTTTATTGTGAAATAATCGTAAATTATTTAATATGAATGAAAAAAATAAATTTTGTTTCAGATACTCATTTATTTGGAACAACAAAAATACATAACTGATGAACAACAAATTGCAGAAATTCAACGCAAGATACAAATACGTTCGTCTGAAATTAAAGATCAAATAAATCATTTTCAATTTTTAGTTTGATCAATCTAAACTGAAAATTATATATTTATAAATTTTGGTGTATAGTATGTCGAATCATTTGAAAACAATAATGCGGCTAATATATTGATGCCAAATATCTCTTTTAATTTTGAATATTTTTGCTACATTTTTTTTTGTTTATTCTTAATTAGATATTACTTGTGAATGTTACTTATATTTTTTTTATTAGTTTCATTAGTAGTTTTATTAGTTTCATATTATTAATATTACTATTGTTCTTGTATGATTTGATATATTTGGTATATTTCATATTATATTAAGATCGTTAATATTCCAAAACCTACAACGTAAAGAGTGCATGTTATAATTAATAATAAAATTTTATAATAATTCTCTTATGTGTCTTTGTTCTTAAATATCCTTGTCAAATGTATATAATAATCAATCTTTGTTTGCATATATAACAATGGTCCGCGTCATAGAAAA
>NW_020226364.1:0-17471 GCF_003070985.1 Temnothorax curvispinosus | reverse complement strand
ACCTATAAATTGTGTACATTATGTAACTAAATTATGTATATTATAATAACTCTTTTATAATGTCGTAAAGTAAATTGTAAGAGAAATAAAATAAATGATGGAAATGTGAAAAAAAAACGTATTGTAAATAAAAGAGGACCGCCAATCGAAATTGGCGGGGGCGGTGGAAGGCCTCTATAAGTTGACCTGTTTCTAGCGGATGTTAGTTAAAATCTAAGATAAAAATAACTAATATTTAATTTATAACTAAGAAAATGCGAAGTCCAAAATGCATTTAATCGCAATGACATTCGGTACAAGCAGGACGGGCCTTTAAAATATTGCTTATATACATATACCTTTTCCTTAATACTAGTACCAGATTAAATGAAATTAAATTGTACATTATCAAATGAAACCGCGCGATTTGCAGATGTAGCACCAAAATGATGTTTTATGTCGGCAGTGTCGGAAAATAAACGTGGCTATTCCTAATTTCGAAAATGGATATACTGTCGCTAATGTATATTGGAGGGGTTAAAGCCATAGTGGTGTAAGTCAATTTTTTTTACCACTTTTTTTTCTTCTTTTTTCAACATATCTGCATGTGTAGACTGCATCTATAATGAACTTAACTCGATAGGTTAAAAAAAGTGACTTACACGCGACTATGGCTTTAACCCCTCCAATTATGTATGTACAGGGAGTTTCGACGGTCCCATGAAAAAAAGACCTGGGGCTCGATTCTTGAATTCATTCGCGAGAGAAACGTATGCACAAATGTTGTTCTTACAAAAAAGTTGCAAGTCGATTGGCTATCGCATAGCTTTTAGCCAATCAACTTGCAACGTTTAATTCTGTAAGAGCAGAATTTTCGCATACGTTTCTCTTGCGAATGAATTCAAGAATCGAGCCCCTGGGGATGGACCCTCTCTCAGGCTTCTCTGACTTTACTCAGCACTCCACTCTAAAGGCTGCGTTCGGAAACGTCACCCGAGTATACACGGGTATACTCCCTTCTCCTTCTAACTCGCTGAGATAGAAAAAGAAGGGATCTCGTGTGCACTCGGGTGACGTTTCCGAACGCAGCCTAAATAGTCTTATAAATTCTAAATGCAGAAAGTGGCGGGAATGTGCAACAAATAGTGCAATGTATTCCTAAATAGAGTTCCTAAGGAACTCTATTCCTGAAGCGACGTCAACGGCATCTGCGGCACAATTTCCGAATCTCGTTATCGACCGCTTCGTTACGCGCGGTCGATCCCAGTTGATTCGAGTCGCGAGAATCACCTGCGCTCCTGCAACACATTTATGATACTCGCAGGATTTTAAACACAGGATACAGACAATCGCACACGGTGAGCACAATAATCTTATTGCGAACGAGGAACGTGAGACCTCATGCGAAAATTCGAGGCCGCTCGCACCCCGTCGTACAGCAGCAAGAGCTAGAAAAATGAGGTTATACTAGGTTATCCGGATATCCCGTAGTATCCCGTACTTGTGATGTAACAGCCTCGCCGTTGTCACTAATGTAAAGGGCGACGTATTTCTGTCTGTGAAAAAAAAGATCAATCGTTTTCAGTGTGCCGAAATGTCCAACCTCGCTCGCACTTTACGCCCTTTCCTGAGATGCGTCCGCAGCCAGAGGAGAACCTACGCAGACGCGGCCGGTAATCAAATGAAGTTTACGTTCGCGGGTGCTAATCAGGTATAATTGAATGAAAATTGCAGGGAGTGATGAAGTATCGTGATTGTGCGATGTTTAATATCCTCTTTCTTGGACACCAGGTGTTCTACGATCAGGCTGCAATCCGTCAAGTCGATGTACCTTCCTTCTCGGGTTCCTTTGGCATTCTACCAAAGCACGTGCCTACACTGGCGGTCTTGAAGCCTGGTGTAGTTTCAATCTACGAAGAGGATGGTTCGACCAAGAAAGTTTTCGTCTCCTCTGGTACCGTTACCATTAATGAGGATGGCAGTGTACAGGTATATGTCAAAGTTTCAGCAAGCTCAGTATATTAAGTTTTTTCATCACATTCTAAAACAGCTTGTTATTCTGTAGATTCTAGCAGAAGAAGCCCATCCAGTAGAAAACCTTGACAACTCGGCAGCAAGAGATATTCTTAACAAAGCTCAACAACAGCTTTCCTCCGCATCGTCGGACGTAGATAAGGCTGAAGCAAGTATTGCTGTTGAAGTTGCAGAAGCTCTCGTGCAAGCTACACAATAAGTGTTATATATATATATATATAAATAATATGGAATTACATATATATACATATATATACCTCGACACGCTATCAGTTAGAAAGAGGCATGTGTTCAACACAATCTTGTCATAATATATTGTTGTATGACAGTATAACAACAATAAAAATGTGTTAAATCACGTATATTTATTTAATTAAAAACATTGTGCCAAATTTTATTTTACATTAAAATTAATATAGATGTAAAAAGAAGGAAGTATAGAAGATAGTTGTTATAGATTCTTTATTGAGTTAGCTTTTATATTTGTTCATTAACAACATAATAAATATGCTGTTATTTACAAGCTATTTTAGGTACATTGATTTTATTGCAAGTACTTGTAACAGCCATAAAAATTTCCACGCTAAAATTGTTAAAAATTAACATTTCTCCAATCTATTCATTACAATAATGCAACATAAAATACTAAATTCTAGTTGAAACCTAAAACTTAGTAACGTTATAGCAGTAACATTATAAATACTTTAGATGTTTATAAGTATTTGGCACTTCCTGATTAACTGAGGAAATATCAAGTTCTCCTTTACTAACGTACACTAGCAAAAGCTTTTTCTCGGAGATATCGCGTATATTAACAATAAAGTAAAATAATATTCCTAGGGTTAACGCTATATGATCTGGAAACAAACATTCACGAGTTAAATAAATAAAATTCTTAAACATACAACTATTACATTATTCTTGTATTTATATAAATAAAAATTAAAAAAGAAGATATCATTAATATGCTGCACATATTTTAACACTCTTAAATTTGTGACAAGTTTCTCAGCAATATTATAACATGTTGACTTATAGATCAAAACTATATAAGAAGCAGCATACTTGTGTAATTTAAATATCAAAAAAGTATACTATCTATTCATTTTTGCGTTGCACAAAAAATTATGAAACCAGATATATTTATAAAACATTATTTGTTTATGTCAAAGTAACCTATTTTTATAAAAATAATTGTATAGTACGCATTTTTCCTTGCATTCCTTGCATATGTACCTATATTGTCAATTGTCAATTTTCTTTTTAAATTACGTTTGTGAACAATCAATGTGAAATTGCGGACATTTTGTTTATTATTATAAATTATGCAACAGTAATTTTATACGTATAAACACTTTTGTAAAAAGTCTACAAATATTTGGCACAAAATAATGCATAGAATACATTATATGTATATAGAATATGCAGAATCTCTTTAACAGACTCTCAGATATAGCATGTATATGTACAGTCGCATATTCTCAATTCGTCCTAGATAAAATATTCGAAAGGCAAAAGTTGCCTAATATTTAAAGCTATCGGGTGTAAAATCACAAATCTTTTTTGGGGATTAGCATAGAGATACAGCATTATTTTTTGCGTGACTAGTTAAAATTAGTAAAGAATATTTATGAATCACTGATTCTTGGCTAGTTGACATTTCATCAAGGATGGTAACAACTTTTCCCTACAGCATGCATTTGTAGCAGCATTGCTAGTATTCTTACAACAGTTGCTAAATATTTTTTGTAGCTGCTGCAATGTCTTTAGACAGATTACAACACAGCAAGAATCACAACCACCGGACTCGGCGTTGCAGGAACATTTATTTTGCAAAGATGACACAAAGTCGTTTACGATTTGTGCCGTGTCTTTTTTCGTTACTTCCGCCGGGTTATTTGTGCAGTTTTGACAATTTTGTAAGTTGTCGCATTTACAATCAATACATTTACATATATCAGCATCTGCCGTGATCTCCTGAAGAATATTTCTATCCTTGTTCTTTACATTACCTGTCTTATGTTCATATTCTGCAATTTTTTGGCTTTGTATATCGACGTTTGCCGAAGTGTGCTGCGTATTCATCGCGTCGACATTTTTCAAGTTTTCCGTAGGTAATTGAGTCTCCATCTCTAGCGGATAAGGCTCTGGACCTACTAAATCCACTAGAGAATGAACGGTGGGAAAGGCATTTAATTCTGACCAAGATTGTGCTCTCAATGCGGGTGCGGTTGCTAATGCCATCACATCTATCCAAGAAGAAGGTAATTCCTCTTCAGTCGCTATCGCAAGTTCAACGGCTTCGGACTGAGCGTTTGTAACAGCGTTCGCGTGCAAATCATGATTTGAAGCCGCAATAAGAGACTCATTTTGCAAATTTGTGTCATTTATGAACGAGAGAGAATCCATTCCGCTCTCGAAAAGGTGGGCTTCGTTCGAGGAACTTATAATATCAGTAATATGACTAGTAATGCAATTGGCATCGTATAACGCATTGCTGCTGTTATCAGATATATTTTCTGCATTTGACCGGTTTGTAAATACATCGTCAGAACCAGTAATAGGTTTATTTTTAAACTGTTTCATATTATTCGTGAAACTTGTCCCCTCAGAAATGTGTGCTATCGCATTTTGTAAACCATCTTGCATAATCTTCTGTCCTAAATTTATCGGGATAGATTGATCCTGTCTAGTTATACTGTCACTGTGCGCTTCTGGTAACGAAGCTGACTTGTGCGGATGATTCTGATGCCCGACTACATCCATTAAATTATCATGCTGCGCATTTGATTCAGTCATTTGATTAAATACTTTAAATTCGTTATAGTTCTCATTATTGTTAAAAACGTTGACTGCGTGTTCGTTGAAATTATCTAAAACGATATCCGTTGCAAGAAGCGCAACTCCCGTAGTTCCATTCGAGGCTTCTTCGTCTTTGGTAGAAATATAACCGAGCTTTGCATCCAACTTGCGATGAGTCATAATATCCATTACATTAGTGGAAGTTACTTGTTCTGCTAAATTTTTCGCAGGCACATATGGCATGTTTCCATCATTTTGCATAAGATCTGTGGATATTGGTATGACAGTGTACGATGGTATAGTGGTGTTGCTTGCGCTAACCTTTACAAGTTTCAATTCTAATTGAGTTAACTTCTTCTGCTTCTCAGCCACATCATTACTTCTATTATTCTTATGTTTCTGTAAAATTAAAAAATTAAGATTAACATGCTTAATGTGAGATACTCTATTGTTAATACCTCTATTATTAATACTTACCGTATCATTATTCACAGTTTTGTTATGTGTTTTTATGTGGCTCTTTAAGCTATGAGGAGTAGTAAAACGTCGTTTACAACTTTCAAAGGTACAAACGTACGGCCGTTCGCCTGTATGTGTCCTCTTGTGCGTTTTTAAATGGTGTGAAGCCGTAAAGGCTTTTCCGCAACCCTTTTCTCTGCATCTTAAAATAAACGAGAAATGATAATCCTAAATATTTGTAAAATATACAATGTGTAATAACTCTTTTAAATTAGCCGAGTTTTATGATTTGTTTTTCTGTCGATTTATTTAACGTGTTCGAAATAATGATTTTTTTGTAATGTCTTTTTTGTTTTTAATATCATAGGTAGTAATCGAAAAACATACTTGTACGGTCTTTCTTGAGTATGAGTACGTATATGTTTCTTGAGATCGCTTAGAGTAGTAAAGAATTTAACGCATCCAGTCTCTTCGCAGTTGAATGTGTTGCCACTATGAAGTCTTTGGTGAGCTCTCAGTCTGTAAAGGGTATTGAACGCTTTCTCGCAGCCTTTGTGATTGCATTCAAATGGTTTTACTTTTGTGTGTACCCTAATGTGGATCTTTAGACTGTAGGACGTGAGAAAGGCCTTGCCACAACTCGGCTCTGCGCATTTAAATCGATACTCGCCTGAAAGTTTTGAGAATTCCCTCCGCATAAAAAGTTTGCAGGTCTATCTATCTCTTGCGGTATCTGAAAGCCATGCAGGTCAAAGCGTTCCCTTTATGCCAGCATTGATGAATTAATAATATCAGTTGCAGCAGAGAAATATGTGAACATATTTTTATTGCTAGTGTCAACACGTGATAATGTAGCTTTTAAACTTACCTAGATACTTTCACCCATGGAATATGCAAAAACAAAAGCACATACAATTTGTTAGTATAGCATATTGAACAAACTGCATATTGGACAAGCACAACATGCAAAGCATGATGATTATAATGATATCAGGTCAGACAATTTATAAATGAGACAACATAAACAGGCCTGTTCTTTTTAACTGAACTTCTTGCACGGTTTATCTTTCCTCTTTTTCTTTTCACGTTGAACCGTGCAAAAAGTGCAGCTAAAAAGAACAGGCCTAATGATATAATAAAACTTCATTGCCGAGATGAATATTCTGAACAGGATGAAAGATTTAAAAAATATTAAATATAAACTGAAAAATATATAAAGAATAATTATATATTTATAATTCGAAGTATAGGTTTCAATGGAAATCCGCACGAATATAGAAAACGGGCTAATCAAGAACCAGACGCGGTAAATAATGCGTGAAAGTTTTATTTTTATTTCTATTTTACATATCTCAAGTGTTTGAAGTCTGACAAATTTAGTCGGCACGCAGTCAAGGTTGAAAGATATGTAAAATAGAAATAAAAATAAAACTTTCGCGCATTATTTACCACGCTTAGTTCTTAATTAGCCCGTTTTCTATATTCGTGCGGATTATATATTTATGATCATTTTTATCAAGTTATATTTTTCAAAATAAATTATATGTTAGACATTTTGTCATGAAAGTTCTCTATTCTAATTTTATCACATCTATTATTAAAAATCCCATAAAGTATATATTGATTCTCTGTAAAAAATTACTCTAGAACTTTACCTTTGTGTGTTTTCATGTGAGTACGCAAATTTCCAATGGTACTATATGTTCTGGTGCAGCCTTCGTATTGGCAATTGTAACGATTGATATGCTTCTGATTAATATCTGGTTCTATACTTTCAATCATGACAGTTTCGAAGGGATGTCCCAAGGTAGCACGATCCTCAAGTAACGCATCATCTTGACCTTGATGAATTCGCATATAAATTTCATCTGAACTGGCATGATGGATACGCCTGTAAATATAAATACGTACTTACTAATATATATACACATATGTACATTATGAATACACATACACACACATCCTTTTTATATTATATATATCCCTCAAATTATATACTTTTCTGCTTTATACAATTATGTACAATTCTATACCACTCTATGACTCTATACAACTATATTATTTAAATAATACTTCTTGTCGAATATAAAGATAGAACTGACAATAAATTACATTAGCGTTACTATTTCTGAGACTTAACAATTTTACTAATAAACAAAATGATATGTAGGCACATGTGCCAATTTTACTATTGAATTTTGCTAGCAGGTGGAGTATATATAGTAGGATAGTATGAGTAATACATTTGGTATACATATAGACATCATCGAAACTAAATTTGTAACAAATATAGCATCTTGTGTTCAATAGGACAACAAGAGAATGCAAAAGTGTCAGATTGCCAATAACATCGTGATGCATGTACAAATAATGTTCTTACAATAAAATAAAAATAAAATAATTATAAAGTAATAAAAAATCACACATAATTACAAACTTACGGTTCATTGCCCGTTTCCATGAATATAAATTGTCAACAAACAGAGCAAAACACAACACGGTTCTATACTATTGTTATTAAATGCGTAACAATATATACGTGACATATGGCTTATTTTAAATTTGTTACAAAGTAACCAAAATTTAAAAGGTTCCCGAAAGCATAAACGATGAAATACATCGGCGATATAACCGTCTCAAGTATATCCGCGCATTGTTCCAACGACGATTCTCCTCAAGCGCGATTTATGAATTAAAGTTTCCGTTTCAAAATTCATATAGCCTTATAAGGCAGGGACGAGAAATACCGACGAGGGTGTGCGAACGAAATATCGACGGGACGAGTAAACTCCGGTAGATTCCGATTACAAGAGCGACTCGGCGACGTGGAGAACGTGCGCGCGATCGGGAAACGAGAACGCATGAAAAAAAAAAAAAGAATCGCCAGATCACCCGGAAGATTATTTTTCGAAAAATTCGTCGGGACTCACTCGGCCGTGTTGTCATCGACAGGTAGCCCCTCGTTGATAGCAGCATCGTCGTCGGAGTACTTCCCGTAATCGAACACCGCGCTCTGTTCGTAGACCTTCTCGAAGCTGGACAGGTCCAGGGAGGTGTCGTCCAGGCAATCCTGCAGATCGTGCGTCACGAGGATATTGTCGAAATTGCCCCCGATACCATCCGCGTTGTCGTCCTCTTGGAACTTGTCGCTCTCCCACATCGCCATACTTTCTCGGGGGGCTGCGCGACAAACAAATCGCGCGACGAGCTTGCCGTCCGTGCTCTGACATAACCTATCAGCCTGCGATGCGATCGGCAAGGCAGGCCGCTGATGAAAACTCGTTATCGATGCGGGAAAAGATGTAGCCCCGCGATAAGCAGCAGAGGGAGAATGCCATTCGTGTGAATTCATGATTTCTTATTACATTTTTTCAGAAAATTTTGAGTAAATCTATATACATACTTACATATATTGTCCTCAGATACAACAAATACTTATTAATAAATTATAGAAAAGTAAAAAATATATGCAATACGTACGTAATTAATAATGACTTTTAATTGGGGTGTAAAAATCACCCCAATCTTTTAATTTTCTAATAGTACTATGACTAATAATCATTAAATATGAGCCTATAGGTATAAACACTTGAATCAATTTATTTTGATGTTATAATACAATACAAATTGTAAAAGTTTAAGTATCAAAAGAGGCTGATATTTATAAATAATCATTATGACTAAAAGAAGCAAAATTTTTTGGATCAGATAAAGATAATACATACAGTAATTTTTATTAATCGGATTTTGAATTGCAGCTTTGTGTGTAAATATAGTCCATAATATACGGATATATATCTAGATGCGATGGATCTGATCGAAAGAAATCAACTTCGAGTGATACCTTCTGTATAATACATTATACAAGTCTGGCTCTTTGTACCTGCACTCCGTTGCACTTTCCGCACTCGAAAATGAATCAATTCACAGTACTCACACCTTCAGGCAGGAGAGGGAAAGAGAAAAGCTGAATAGTACATACGAGAAATCAGATGCAGCTTGAAAAGAACAAACCTTGCCTGTATCTTTTTTCCCTTTCTTGAGCGAAGATAAAGGGAACACGCGAGAAAGAAGGGTACAGTGCCACTTAATCGGTAGAAAAATGATGGTCTCTCTTTTGACATTGCGACTTTCGCGTTCTATCATGCGTTCCATGATTATCATGTGAGAAAGAGAGAGTACCTTCTTCATACACGTATTTTCTACAAATTTTACGGACGTCAACCTGCGTCAACCTCGTCTTGTTATTTTCTATTGCGTACTTTACTTGAGAATGGAAGACGCAGAGTGTTTCTGATGAGTAAACAGGATTCATCGGAAGACATCGAGAAATTTAATACCCTTTGATAATAAGCATTTTACAAGATTTCTGTAACGCTCCAAATGGATGAGAAGCAGACAGAAAATCCGTAAGTTTGAGAGGGAGACTCCGCCTCGAAAATTTCGCAGGAGTAAATTTTTATGATTCTGTTTTCCTTTCCCGATTTGTAATTCTTTTTACTTGATTATTGTAAAGATTATCGCTCCGTTCCAATTTACCTGCAAATATTAAGATGTAAGATTATTTTTTTAAGTATGAGACCGTTCTATTTTTCAGAATCTCTATTGACCGTTTAGACAATACTAATGTACCTGTGATAACAGCTGACTTAGAGATGCTTACCATAGACACTAATCCTCCGCCTACAGAAACTAAGAGGGTTCTTAGGAAAAGGATGCCAAAGCCTGTTTCTACAGAAATCCTTAATCGAAGGTAACGGATATAATTTTATATCAGACTGTGATAAGCTTTCACATGTGTTTCTCATAATACCTTGTGTATCAATAAGGTGTAGCCTCAGACCAAAAAAGAGGAGGATCTCTGAAGTGGAGGCACAGGAAGAGACCATCAAGGAGTATTATTTGGACAGAAACTTAAATAAGAAGTCAAATAATCTCGAAACGATATACGAAGAAAACGACAATGCAAGCGATGATACTGCGATACGTATGAGTGCAAAGAGATTTAAGAGAATGTTGATGTTCTCCCCTACAGCTTCCAAGCTGAAGAAGAGACGCGCGAAGATACAGAGAGTCTTCGGATCTAAGATCAGGTATACGAGACGTGGTTCGATGCAGGCTCTTGTAGATAAGTTAAATACTATCAGAGAGAGCTCACCAATGAAAATCGATAATGAACTCAAATGATACCAGATTCTTCCGTGACATGTTTAAATGTCAACGCCATTTTTCTAAGATCTCTGAAGGATAATACACACTACTTCAGGATTTCGTGAACCGTTTGCTTCTATATTTCTTGCACATGTGAGAATATAAAAAAGATTGCGTTTGAAGCATTCAAAAGGAATCAAGAAATCGTTTTGTAATAATATTTAGATGGAGAAATCTGCATTTTCATCTATTATAATGTTATACCATATGGAATTCTACAGGCATTTTACTCGATTCTCGCAACATCGATTTACATGTTCTGAAATACATCAACACAAGCGTATAAGGACCATAAATGATGTGTGAACGTATTTCTATTTGAGCATGTTTGAGATTTCGCTTATATTATTAAGAGCAATATACATGTCATATTATAAGGAGCAATAATGTATCTTTTAGTCCTTTAGAGCTCCTACTTCCTCACTGCAGCTGTAAACTTGAATTGTGGCATAAAAAAAAGAATAATTTAACACTTAAAAAAGAATTAGTATCTGTTATTTTTGATTTTTTATGTAATTCAATCTAGTAATGAGGAGATAGGAGCCTTCAATATAGTTCGTACCACATATTGCATTTGTAATTCAGGTTCAATTCAAAATTTATATATATATATATATATATTATTAAGTAACAATGGAAACAAACATTTTCATAAATATATTAAGCTCTTTTATGTGTAATGTGTGTCCAAAAAAATCACGTTTTCAACATTAAGAATAGAAACAAAAAGACTGATCATTTGAAGATTTAAGTACAAAACTTCATTCTTTCAGGAATAAAATCTTTTTTTTTTTTAATATCATATGTTCCATTATATACATATATCATATTGTCTTTATGTATTAAAATAAATAAAACTTAAAAATTTTATCTATTTTAATATTAGCGCTAGTATCACTGAGTTTTATACAAAATATTGTATTTATCTGTACTTTCATAAAAGGCGTTAACCGTAATGAATACAAAATTATATAAAGTTAATAACTTAAATCTATGTATTTTCGCATTGTGATATTATATAAAATATAAAATATGAATATATCTGAAATTCTGCAGATAAAGACACTGCATAATACTTTCTCATGTCATGTCTTATTCCTCAAAACGCATTTTGTCGCGTATTTCTCGCAGCCATCGTATTCGCTCAATCTAGCTTTATTATCTTCGTATTCCTTACTATCCAGGTTAACGCAAGCACACCTAGACGATGAGCCCTGCGCGCCTGCAGTCTCGAACAATATTCTTGGTACACCCGTCCAATCTCTTTCAATCCCACCGCTGTTAAACAGAAAGGAATCATATAAATGTATATTAGAAAATTGATTTATCGTATTTCCCTAATTTTTCTTTGATGTTAAATCTGCTAATATGAATAATCGTTGAATAATTTCCTACCTTTTTTCAGTACACCAGAACACAGTACCAGTATCCCGATTCCATTCTATATTACAAAGTGGAAACATCCTTTCCTGTTTCTCCTCCATTGCTTTCTCCCTTTTAGCAAGCAATAGCTTTTCTTGTACCTTGCGAAATTCTGCAGTCGGGCTACCATCTTGATTATAGTATCTACCATATAATTTTCCTGAAGAAAATACGAAATATTTTAGAAAGCGTCACATGCGAGTTGATCCATCTCATACATTATCTACAGATCACACAAAAACATAAAATGTTTCTTTTACAGTAAAAATTAGAATAGAAGTGTACCTTTCCTTATCCTTGCTAAGCAGATCGACAAGATAACACAAAATCATTTTGGCTTTTAGGATAAAGTTCTGAGATGGATCAACTGCTTCTACGTGTCCCATGGCAGTTTTAAGTAATTGTACCTTTGTAGATGTAGTTTGCGTTATAAAATTGTAGCCAATCGTCCAATGCCTTGACTTGTCGCTGCGATAAACTTGATATGTCGTCCGTTAAACCTTGATCGTCAAATTCTCCAGTAATAAATGCTAAGGAAGCATCACGGCCTACAAACAAATAAATTACACATACATATATTGACGCATGCTGACTGTCTTTTGGCATCTTTATTAGATTCAATTACCAGTGAAGGCGTGATAAGTTCCTCCAGGTCCGTAATGCTTTTCCCCTTTCGTTACATCAAAGACTTGGCCCAAGATCGAGAGATACAAGCCATTCTCCAGATTCGTATGTCGCTTCAATTCGTTCATAGTGAACACCTTTGGTCCGCCAGAATTTTCATTTAATCCGAAATATATCGTGTCAGCTATATTTAACGTTCTTTCCGTCAAGTGGGACTTGATCTCCTCGATAAAGCCGCGCGAATATAAGAAGTACACGATCATCAATAACAGCGATAGCCAAAGGTATCTGGAGATCATCATTACGTTGTTTAATCAATTTCTGTCATGTGAACATCGGTAAACAGATTTCGGTTTCGGATCTACTAAGCTTATTCCTTTTCGAAGAACTTCCAGAACTGATGCCCACAGTTAAATTAAAGTGCGATAAGTATATTTTGTTCACTCTCTTTAGCCCCACCACTGTGTACGTGTGTACTTCGGGAAGTTTTTCGAAAAACAACGAACAGATGAGGCCTGGGGTTTGCTCTCTGCACCTGAACTGACTGCACTAGTTCAGAGATTATCTTTTTCCCACCAATGGCACCAATGTGGAGTAAAAAGAGATAAACTCTGAACTAGTACAGTGAGTTCAGGTGCAGAGAATGGTTGCTACGTGTGACTAGTGCAGGCTACTCTGCACTCGCTACTCGCTACATGAGAGCTGAGAGGGATATTTGTTGCGGGAGAACACCGTGTGCCGATTGGTCATTTCGAATTGCATTTATCGTGTGGTTTCATCGTGGTTGCGATCTCATTGCGTGTGATAACCTTCTCCTCACATTTCGCCGTTTTTCGCGACACGTTGAACCCAGAAACGGACATCGAGCGCGACGTCGAGTCGAAAAATATCCATCGCCACAGCGTCCATCGATCCGCGTGGTCGTCGATCGTACGCGCGTTTCCCTAAACGCGATAAAGACTACCAGTGAGCTATTTGTACATACGTACACGAGTCATCGATGTACCGTTTCTCGATTTTGAACGCTCACGTGTCTCGAGCTAACTCTGTTAACTATAAATTTTTTTAGCCGTATTTTCTGTAAAGAGGCAGGAGTCAATAACCAAAAAGGAAGGAAGGAGCTAGTTTAGATCGCGTAGATCGTGAAAATAGTCGGCACGAGCTGGTGCGAAGAATTACAAGGTAAATATGGCGGTGCGGTATAATTCCTGGGAAGTTCTAACGCGTGATTCTGTTCGTCATATTTTTACGTTCGATCCTGACGACGATGGTTGTCGATGATTGTTCCATGGATAAACATGAGGCAAATAAAAAAAGAGGACATCTCGCTTGGTTTCCCAAATCTTAATAATTATACCGAATCATACTGCCCGTAAAGGGTGTTTTCGCGAGCGCGCTATTAACGCTATATTGCATTGTTTTATTTCTATCCTCTCTTTTATCTTTGTTGTTCATTAGATGTAAAACAAGGACAGAATGCTCCACAAACGCATTTCAAAAGACGATCGTAAAATCGAGGAATTGTAGTTAATCTCGAACGTTCGTCACACGTGAAAAGTTCAGTAAGAAACAGAAAATTCTTCGTGATAGCGTTTTTTTTATGCATATATGCAAAATTAATAATATATTCAGTTGCGAAGTATAAATTATAAATTATTGCGATAAAGATGTAAGATGTTAGATGTTTTTCTCGATTTTTATTTACGTTTTAAAACATTGAAATATATCATTTCATGAAAACTTGTGAAATATCGAATGATCAGATAATTGAATTATGAGTCGCCTTAGTCTAGTGCAAAACTAAGGGGCCTATTCTGTAAACATTAACATCATTACGTACTTTGTGCAAATATATAGAAAAACACGTAACTATATCTTTGAACGTTCACAGAATAGTTTCTTATATATCTTAAGTCCATTTTTACCAATATAGATTTTGTATCTGGGTTTAACTTCCTCTTTGACTTATCTTTTTTTAATTCTAAGCATCGATATTGTGTCAGATACATTTCTCATTACATTACAACTATATTACAAGCATCTAAAAAAAGGAGCAATGAACGCTATTGAATTTAATACTTGCTTATTCAGATAAATTCTTGTAAAAGAATACAAAGGAATTGGTCAACCAAACTTTCTAATGTAAAAAATGCCACGTTCGGTGCATAATATATAATACTTACATAATGGTTCAGCGTAATAAGAATAAGAGTAGTCGATTTTTGTCAGCTGTGATTGTTTTTTTCGAGCCTTCAGGTTTCATGGTGGCGTTCTCTTTACCGAGATCTTTCGACTGTGATCGATTGATTCGTTTTTGGCATAATTATTTGTCGTTTATCAGAATCTCTGTGTGTAATCTCACAGATCTTGGCTTTTGTAGTTTTTTAGCGTAAAATGGAAAGTAATCTATCTCTCAGCCCCATGCAAAGGTGATGTAAAGATATGGATGTTTTCACCTTTCAGTTCGCTACAAAACAAGCTATGGCGGAGAATGCGCACAAACCCGAGAAGGCAGTACCCTGTTGTTCGGCAATGGAACATCCTGAATTAATCTCATTGTCAGAAGAACGTCGTAATTTAATCTCAGTGGCCAATAAAGTTTTCGGAGAAGGCAAATGGAGTCATACTGTTGTCAATCAAACATTAGGTATATCTGCGTCATGCTGAATAAATTATTATAAATATGATTAGTCAGGTTTATATATATATAGAAATAAGAAATAAACTCTCGAATTTGTTGCAGATTTTGACGATGTAGATTCCGACGAAGTAGATTCCGATGATGAATATTACGACGATGAGATAAATGCTCGAAATAAATACCGTGTTATGTGCTTCAGTTACATCAAGATCCACCTTGAGAATGGAAACTGTTACAAAAACGATGGTTTTTACATTGCAGAGGAATCTACAAAAGGCTTGTCGATACAAACAGTTAGAATTGTATGCGTCAGTTACTTTGGAAGAATAAGCAATGCATTTTATAGTTTGGTTGAATGAGTAAGACATTTTTGTTTGCACAGGGCTCTGCTGTAAATGCCTTAAAAAGAGTTCTCCTGTCGTTTGGAGACAAAGTGGAAAGAGAGCTGAAACAACTACGAAGACAGATTGGTTCTGAACAAAGTAACTATAATACAAAGAGATGTGATACAGTTATTGGGGGTAAGCAGATTTCAGAAAAGTTAAATGTTTCAGTCAACACGTTCGCTGCTGCGGAACCGATGGATTTAACAACGAATTTTCTTGATTTAATCTCAGCGGCCAATAAAGTTTTTGGAGAAGGCAACTGGAGTCATACTGTTGTCAAACAAACATTAGGTATATTTGTTATTACCTGAAGAAATTTTCATAAGTGTTCATAATAGTCAGGTCTATAAAAATGAGCTTGCGAATTTGTTATAGATTTCACTGACATGAAAAATGACATAAAATATGCTGCTATAGATGCTCAAGATAAATATCGCACTGGTTGCGTCAGTTCTGTTAAGGTCGAGCTTGAGAATGGAAACTTTCACGAGGATATTGGTTATTATAACGCAGAGGAATTAACAGAAGGCTTGTCGATACAAAACGCCATAATTGTATGCGTCTCTCACTTAGAAACAATGAGCAGTATATTCTACATTTTGGTTGAACAATTAAGACATTTTTGTTTGCGCAGGGTTCTGCTGTAAATGCCTTAAAAAGTGTTCTTTTGTCGTTTGGAGACAAAATTGAAAGAGAGCTGCAACAACTGCAAAGACAGATTAGTTCTGAACAAGGTAACTATAATACAAAGAGATGTGATACAGTCATTGGGTAAGCAGATGTCAGAAAAATCAAATGTTTCAGTCAAGACGTTCGCTGCCGCAGAACCGATGGATTTAGTAACGGATTTCTTTGATTTAATCTCAGCGGCCAACAAAGTTTTTGGAGAGGGCAAGTGGAATCATACTGTGGTCAGCCAAACTCTAAGTAAATCTCTCACTAGCTGAAGAAATTCTCATAAGTGTTAATAGGTTTATAAATATAAGGTCGCGTATTTATTATAGATTTCGATGATGAAATAAAAATCGGTGCTTCACGTATTTATCGTACTGGCTGCGTCAGTTTTGTTAAGGTCCAGCTTGAAAGTGGAAACTTTCATGAAGATGTTGGTTATTTCGACGCAGAGGCATTAAAAGAAGGCTTGTCATTTAAAAACGTCAGAATTGTATGTGTCAGTTTCTTGGGAAGAATAAGCAGTGCATTATATATTTTGGCTGAACGATTAAGACATTTTTGTTTGCCCAGGGTTCTGCTGTAAATGCCTTGAAAAGAGTTCTTTTGTCGTTTGGAGATAAAGTGGAAAGAGAGCTGCAACGACCACGAAGACAGATTGGTTCTGAACAAGGTAACTATAATACAAAGAGATGTGATACAGTTATTGGGTAAGCAGATTTCAGAAAAATTAAATGTTTCAGTCAACACGTTCGCTGCCGCAGAACCGATGGATTTTGCAATAAATTTTCATGATTTAATCTCAGTGGCCAATAAAGTTTTTGGAGAGGGCAAGTGGAATCATACTGTAGTCCGTCAATCCTTAGGTATATTTGTCATTAGCTGCATAAATTCTTATAAGTGTTAATAGTCTGGTGTATAAAAATAAGTTCGCAAATTTTTACAGATTTTAACGATATAGATCTCGACAACGTAGATTTTGACGATGTAGATTTCGGCGATGCAGATTACGACGATGCAGATTTCGACGATGTAATTGACCGTGAGATAAATACTCGAAGTAAATACTGTGCTGGCTGCGTCAGTTACGTTAAGATCCAGCTTGAGAATGGAAACTTTCACGAGGATATTGGTTATTTCAACGCAGAGCAATTTACAGAAGGCTTGGCGATACAAAACGCCAGAATTGTATGTGTCAGTCCCTTGGAAAGAATAAGCAGTGTATTATATATTTTGGCTGA
>NW_020226363.1:0-6456 GCF_003070985.1 Temnothorax curvispinosus | reverse complement strand
AGAACCGTTCCTTTACTAACTTTACTAGTTTACTACGAGAAGATATCGATGCTCGCGGGAAATCTGCCCGAGTCGCATGGCAAATTTACGTTTCCCGACAAGAAACACCTCCCGCGAGATTTGGAAAAGGAGAGGAAAGCGACATCCCTGGAAAACGAAAATTTGTCGCGCGATCCGGATAACATATCATCGCAACGACAGATCGAAAAGAGTGCCAATCGATCGTTTAAAGAACGCCCATGAATTTTCTGTCTGTTATGCATTGGAAAGTAAGTAAATGTCGAAGATCAAAAGCTATTCACGTCCGATATCGTAAAATCAAGCCAATAAAGATATAGAGAAAGTCGGATAGCGGAAAAAAACGATCTTGTTGGTTACTCTTGCGAGTAGACAATCGTATTGGCTAAGTGACAGTAACTTTATAAATATAATAAAAAGAAGTGGAGAGTGCAAAAGAGAAAGAGCGGTGTAATAAAACTCGCCGTTCGGACGACACAATTTGCTTTAATAAGAACAACAACAACAACAACAACAAAACAGTTCCAATAATTAAGGTAATTCCTTAATTATTGGATAAACATTTACCAAGTTATCACGGATTAAAAGTTCATTTTTCGGTCATTAAATTAATTATGCCTCGTTCTTATCAATTGGTCAATTTGTTCTTATCAATTGGTCAATTTGAAAAATCATTTGAGATTCAATGTTTGCAATAAACATGACGGTACGCGAGTGAATCGACGAAAATACCGTAAGTGCTAAACACTATGCGTTCCGGATACCGCGAAGGATATCGACAAAAGTGGCGTTTTAAATCCAGGAGCAAGACGGAAAGAATCGTGCGGGATGAAGCCGCGGAGGAGAGGAGAGGACGCGTCATAATGAGTCGCGTTTGCGGAGGCAAGCAGAGCGTGGCGGAGCGGGCCAGTGAACATCGCATTCGCGTCCGCGATCTCGCCGCGATCCGTCTCTCACGCGTGCGTGTAATGTTGTATCCGTGCTTCGTATACGCATAACGAACGAAATGCGGTCGCGTATACGCATCGCGAAATCCGCGGACAGCTCGGTGATTCCGACTGGGATCATCGCTTTTTCGGGATACGCGATAAGCGATCGTGGGCACATCCGCTGCCGCCGCCGCCGCCACCGCAGCCGCCGCCTGACCCCAATACCGGTTTGGCCGCGGTTATTTATAGAACGTTATTGCGACGGTTAGGCGATCACTGCGAAAATTATGGCGTTATTATCGCACGCAAAAGATCCATGCTTTTCGCAATCGCGTTGATGATGAATCAACGTTAATCAGCGAATTTTGGCTCGATCGTGAACAAATATACGCTCAAACGAGTAACATACTTGATGAAGTATAGAGAAGTATTTGACAGATTTAAAAATTTATATAAATTTAATAAAAAATTTGCTAGAAATATTATAGATAGTGGTTTTTTTTAAACCTATACAGAACGCATTTTTCGAGTCTTTTGAAATACGGAAATTTATTTTAGCGATTGGAGGAACGCCCGTCGTGCGATGCAAAGACATTGAGAGCACTTGAAAGTATACTAATACTGTAACGGAGAAAATGGGCAGGGATGCAGATAGGCGGAATCGCTTTCTAAACACGGACGGACGAGCGCGTTATCCCGATTAAAGCTTAAGCAATCTGGGATCCCAACGAAGAAGTAAAATTCGCGGAAATTCACGGAGAGTCCGCGCGAGAAGCCAATTCTGTCCGCGTCGCGGAACGTAATGACATACCGTCGCGTTAATTGCGCGGCTAATTGCGAGCGTACGTATAGGTATATAGGTGGGTGCCCGTGTGAGAGGATGCGCCGATCAAATCCTTCTTTATCTATTATCTCTTCAGTCTATTTGCCTGCGAGAGGGAAACCGCGAGTCACGGTGAAAACCCGCCAGTAATTGCCTGAGAATTTGGGTTAGACCACTTGCCTGTCTCGCACCTGCCGGTATGTGTCGCGCCTCCGCACCTGCATCGTGAATAACACCGATGTAAATTGACGGTAAACTGATGACGACACGCGTGTTTCGACCGGTGCGCAAAATAATAACGAGCAACAACGACCGAACTGTCAGACAGAGTTGCCATCACGTTGATAATTCGTGTCGCGCGCGCGCGGCTAATTTTCTTAAGGATTTCTTCCGGAGATTTGCGAAATCTCTCTAAGAGTCCATATATTAAATTACTAGAAATTAAATCCATAAATTAAATACCTAGCAATTCTATTTTTAAAATGTATAAATTTTCTAAATATTAATAGATCACGATGTGTCTCCACAATATTAGAGCTTCGCAATTTAATATAATTTAATTAAATACTATAACGTCACGATTTCACGGTGTACGTGATTTTACATTGGTACATTTTACAATGGTACGTTTTTGTGATGCGTGAGATTTTTAAAAATCCGGACAAACATGCAGAAATCTCGAAAAATTTTTCTATCGTAGCGTGCACTAAAAAAATATACTCGCCGGAGCAATCCTTTTTTTTCCACCAAAGCATATCGGAGCTCGAAAAGTGGGGCATCCAGGCCGCAGAATGCAGAATGCGCAACTTTTCCAACTTCCACAGATTCCGCGGAGCGTTTCCGCGACCGTAATTACGCACGGACGCGCGTAACAAGGGCTCCTAATTAGCCTAATGAAATCTGCTAATGAAATACACTCGATCCCGACGCGCCGATTCGAATATCTACCGCGTTGCTCTAGAATCGCGCGCGCTGAAAATGTAAACACGACCGTTAATACATTGCTAATGTTAGGTATATTGACCTCCAGCACTCGTGTGTCTACATTCAGCTTCCACGTAGTATTCAATCGAGCCTTTTGAACGCGGTCTCTAGCTATCACGCGCATGCTTTTCCTCGCGTCTAAATAAATTACAAGCTGGAGCGTATTAATTTGCTAGGAGACTTCAATTAAGACTATAAATAATAAAAAAGAAAGTATATTCATGTAAGCTTGATTGATTGAAACACGGATAAAGGGTTAATTTACTGTTTCGCCAAATGGTGCGAAACGTTGATTAAATGATACGATCGAGAAGGTAAATTGAATTCCATTGTAGAGCTTCTGACGAAATGTAATAAAACTGCGATGTGTGGCAAGAGGCAGTTACGACACGTCGAATATTTTATTGGTGGACGTCAGTTATCAGAGACGCCGCGTAATCGTAA
Source organism: Temnothorax curvispinosus (assembly GCF_003070985.1). Classification (NCBI taxonomy): domain Eukaryota; kingdom Metazoa; phylum Arthropoda; class Insecta; order Hymenoptera; family Formicidae; genus Temnothorax; species Temnothorax curvispinosus. The sequence continues at coordinate 3,258 of NW_020226363.1, read as the reverse complement.
CAAATAAGTGTTATCCAATTTTTACTCTAATTCCATTAGTGCCTATTACAACGTCACGGCTGATAAATCGGAGTGGGCATAACGCAATAAATCACGTCTAGTGCGCACCAACGATCTTAATCCGCGCACATTTGCCTACATCCCGTTGCGTTACAATGATGCATCGCCGTATCACGAGCGCCGCGGAAAAAGATAGACATCGTGTTATTTCGAAGTGATCGATTTTCGCTTGTCATGATTCATGGATCGCTTGAGGAACATCGTCAATAAATATATTCAACTTTTGGAACCAAAGCATGAAGTCTCTTACAACGTTGCGTCGATCTCGTAACAATTTTTATATAAACAGTTCAATTTGTATAAATTCTCCTTATTTGTAGTCCACCTTATGTAAAAAATACATACAAAATAAAATAATTTTTAAAATCTTCTTTGAATTTTCACTTATACATAAATGTATTGAAATTAATGCATTTGTATTTTGTTGACAATTTAAAATTCTTTAATTAAAATTGATTGAATTTAAAACACTTTGAAATTAAAGCTTTCAGACCAGAGTCGAAAGAAAAATATGAATAATTGCAGAAATCCTTATTCATATACGAGCGCTGCGCAATTATTTTCTGATAAATATATAACTTCTGATGCCATATGTTCATAATTAATTCGAAATCATACTTATTTGAATGGGAATTCAATCGAGTCTCGAGACTTTCGATTTAAGCATCGGATTTTATGTTCCATAAGAGCGCGTTTCGCAAGATTTAATACCCGTGATCTCGAGGCGCCTACACACGTGCGCGAGTACGATTTCACCGTAATTTGCGCGGCCACGAATCCACGTGACAACGTGAGGAGAGGATATCGCGCGTTCGCGAGGTCTTCCGTCAGTGAAAACGAAGACTGATCTCTCGAAATCCGGCTCGCACCGGCGCGGCGCGGCCCCGGCGTTTCCGGAGTTCGAACGTCGCCAGAGAACTTTCTCCCATCGTACTCGACTCGCTCGCGTGCGTATATGGAAATAGCGAAGCTCGTGCGTTCGCCGCTCTGATTTCCGATCGAGACATATAGTGTAACGTCGATCGCGTGCGTTTATTTTAATTTTGACGTTTGCGTCACGTCAAAACGCTCGCGGACGCTGCTCCAAGAACGTCTGACCTATTTCTGGCACCGTAAAAAACGACATGTTGCGATAAAAACTCGTAAAAAGAAATTTATTTCACACTAAAGTATAAAAAGATGATAATTAATTTTGCAAATTTAATTGCTATTCGTCAGTTATAGTTTTTTCCATTTTCATCTTTGACAATACATGTAAACACACAAATAACCAAATGTCCTGAAAATCGTTATTAATAAAAAATTGTTGTATTAGCGACGAGATATTAACAATCGATAATAAACAGATCGGTACGGCGGAAGATATTATTCTTTTTAATGCTGGGAATAATCGTATGTATATCTACAGAAGAGATTATACTTCGTGTTACGTCGTACATCGGGCTAATTGCACGAGAACGTACGGTGCGTGCAATTAAAAATCATGTCGAGCAGAATAAGAAAATAATTAAGCCTGAGATGAATAAGGAGGAAAACATCCTGCGTATGCATTCGACGAGACACCCAGGCTTACGCAAAACCGTTTCCCTGATATTATCGCAACCTTCCGACAAAAGCAGCAGCGACGAGAAAGTTTTCTTGACCCGCTGTTAACTGATTCACCAAGGAACATCTCTAGAGGTACTAATCTAGATATATTGTACTCTAGCGTCGCAAGGAAAATAAGCTTTTATAAACTAAAGATAAAAGTTCCGCGACAAAATAAACAAAAACCACAATTAAAAGCTTAAAAATAGACAAATAAAATATTTTTACAAATTATTTTATGAACTAAAGATAATAAACTCCGCGACAAAGTAAACAAAAATCGCAATTAAAAGCTTAAAAATAAATAAATAAAATACTTTTACGAATTATTTGATAAACTAAAGATAATAAACTCCGCGACCAAGCAAATGAAAATCGCAATTAAAAGCTTAAAGATAGATAAATGAAATATTTTTACAGGTTAAACTTATATATAATTGATATAAAACACCATGATCCTTGACATTCAATATTCTGATAGCCTGATGACACGGTAAATCCTTAGTGGATCTTTGTTTCTATCAGTCATTCCGCGGATCCTTAACGCAACCTAATTCTCGTCCTTTGTTACACCAAAGTGGATCAAGCGCCATCGAAACGTCACGAGCATAAGTTCTCATTTTCACGACCCGTTTACGCCGCGGATCCTGATCTTCTCGTGCCCCGATTGTTTAGTGTTATGCAATATCATCGAAATCACATTCAGTAATTCGATACCTAACAATTTCACATCGCAGATATCCTTGGGATCACGAGTCTTTGTTTTTACACGATCTATTTTTTTTTATAGATTTCCATTCCCACGTGTCCCACGATGCGAATGTGGATTATGCAGGACGATTCTCGGTGCGGCTATATGCTTAAATTATTTTACGGTCGACCGTAAACCTCGACGGCGACGAACGTGGTAAGAGCACGTGTATATATGTATACGCTAACCAACAGTGCGCGATCATTACCATCGCCGCCGCCGCGGCCAACACATCGTCATCGTCATATCAGCCGCGCTATTGCTCTCCCTCTCTTTCTTCTAGAACCACCTCTAGGCAGCGGAGCCTGCCGGCTAGCGTAAGGTTAAAGACCTTATCCGCGAACCAGTTTCGATCGGAGAAAAGCCGATGTATATACCGAGACGAGGGCACGAGTTGCGTGTGCGTGTCTGCACGCGGTTAGATCCTCGATTCGATTCGATCGCGATCCGTGATAACTCCTTTGAGCTACGTGCTCCATTTTACTTCGTATATATACTAACCACGTCGCTCCGACGGCCGCGGCGCGACGATGAATCCACCTGGTTACCTGCGCAGGGCTTCCCTATCGAGAACGCGTGCGTGTGCACGCTCGTTAAGTAAATGCCGCCTAGACGAGTCAACCTGCGCCCGATAAGAGACAAGACAACGCATCTTGACAAAAAATGTCACCAGATTCAGCGCTTTCGAATTTAGTAAGAGAGACATCATTTCGTCTACAAAAAAGTAATTTTTTTTATATTATAAAAGCATTTATTAAAGTAATTAACATTCTGTAAAATAGGCAGAAAATTATCCTGATAATCTTCTGACTAAATAAAAATACGCGCTCTTTAAGAATAAAACAGTGATTTTATGGGCC
>NW_020226362.1:0-1223 GCF_003070985.1 Temnothorax curvispinosus | reverse complement strand
TTTTTTTTTTCGAGGTAACAACATATACACTACTATGCGTGTACTTGGCGCCTTTCTTTACCTTTTTTTTAAAAAAGGTAATTTTGTACAGATATCACGCCTTTTTGCAGTATTACGCATTGTATAAACAATATGTACAGGGTGTTATTTCGAGGTATAATACTACCACTTTGTTTTTTTCGAGGTAACAACATAATACATATATACTACTATGCGTGTACTTGGCGCATTTTTTTACCTTTTTTTTGAAAAAGGTAATTTTGTACGGATATCACGCCTTTTTGTAGTGTCATATAAGACGTCGGCGTTAGAAGTAGATAAAAGAAGAAGTATCTTAATAAAAAATTTTCACATTTGGACTTTGCGTCGCAATATCTCCGCTCGTAGGGCACGGAGCGGGATATTATAAGAGAAACCCCCCCCCCTCCTAATTGGACCCCAAGCTATCGATCAAGCCTACTTAGAACTTGATCCGTTCACTCGTTATTGAGATCTCAACATCTCGGGTACTCGCAACCCGTCGCGTCGCGTAAAAAAGTCACGGTCGGTCTCGCTCCGCGTGTACTTGGCGCGAGACACTACCGTGTCTCTTGATTCTGCCGCTAGGGAATTTTTAAGTCGATTCTTATGAATCAAGCTTGAATTCCATGTCTAGGTGTCCTAGGTTGCCGATGACGAGGTTCACATAGTGCGCTTCATAGTTTTCGGTATCCAGGTGTATTAATACCTTGAATTCGATGTCCACGTGTTCCAGGTTGCTGATGTCGGGTTCCAGATAGTGCGCTCTATAGTTTTCGGTGTCCAGGTATAATAATACGTTGAATTCGATGTCTAGGTGTCCCACGTTTCTGATGACGAGGTCCACATAGTGCGCTCCGTAGTTTTCGGTGTCTACGTGTATTAATACCTCGAATTCGATATCTATGTGTTCTACATTCAGATTTAAAGTTATTAATACACTTAGACACCAAAAACTACAAAGCGCACTATGTGGACCTCGTCATCAACAACCTGAGACACCTAGACATCAATTTCAAGATATTAATGCACGTAGACACCGACATCGGAGCGCACTATGTGGACCTCGTTATCGGCAACCTGGGACACTTAGACATCGAATTCAACGTACGATTACACCTGGACACCGAAAACTATGAAGCGCACTATCTGGATCTTGTCATCGGCAACCTGGGACACGTGGACATCGAATTCAAGGTATTAAT
>NW_020226361.1:0-13981 GCF_003070985.1 Temnothorax curvispinosus | reverse complement strand
TCGATCGACGCCGCGGTGGGACAATTCTGGAAGCTGGAGGAAGTGCCCGAACAAGTTTCTTGCTCCGCGGAAGATCAACGTTGTAAGGACATATTCAACAAAACCGCGTATCGCGACCACTCGGGCCGTTTCGTTGTTTCGTACCCATTCGCCTCGGACCCCCCGACTTTCGTGGATACTCGGTCGATAGCCGTTAATCGACTGCGCGCACTCGAGCGTCGATTTAAATCGAATCAAGAATTACGAGATAGTTATAATGTCTTCATGCAAGACTACTTAGATAACGGCCACATGGAGCTAGCGAACGATCCTTTTCCCGCGGACGGTCGCGTATATTATTTGCCCCATCATGGGGTGCATAAACTAGACAGCACTACTACAAAGCTTCGCGTCGTTTTCGATGCTTCGTCGAAATGCCTGAACGGGCTCTTCCTAAACGATACCTTGCTTAGTGGCTCGAAATTACAACCCGACATTGTCGCGGTCCTACTCCTCTTTCGCGCAAATCCCGTGGCTATTACCGCGGACGTAATACAAATGTTCCGGCAAATTTGGATAAACCCGGAACATCGCGATTATCAATCGTCTGGCGTTTTTCGGAATCGGATCCCATTCTCGACTACTTGCTCACAACGGTTATCTTCGGTAGCACGGCTTCTCCGTTTCTGGCGATTTATTGCCTCTTTAAGTTGGCTTACGATAACCGGGATAAGTATCCATTAGTCTACGCTGTACTGCTCGAGTCACTGTACGTGGACGACGTCGTGGCCAGCGTCCGCACCGTCGAGCGAGCCACCGCGCTTCGCGACCAATTACTCGAATTATTTCGGAGCGCCGGCTTGGAGTTGCGAAAATGGGCGAGCAGCCATCCCGCCGCGTTTGAGGGACTCGACCCAGAAATCTGCAGTCAGACAATGCTGTCGTTCGAATCGCCCGAAGATCAAGCGCTCAAAGTTCTGGGCCTTCGCTGGCACTCGCAGTCAGATAGCTTCGGTTTTTTGCTCAACCCCCTGATTCGCAAATGCACTAAACGTACGATTTTATCGGAGGTAGCACGCATCTTCGATCCCTTGGGATTTTTGGCACCACTGACATTTACCGCGAAGCGATTGATACAGCGCTTGTGGACTCTAAAGCTCGAGTGGGACGATGAACCCCTGTTAGATGTTCGCCGCCAATGGGAGCGCTATCAAGCGGAATTCGACGCGCTGGCCCCCCTTCGTATTCCTCGTACATTGCCCGCAGGCGATAACGTCCGTCGCGAGTTACACGGCTTTTGCGACGCGAGCAAACAGGGATATGGAGCAGTGGTGTACCTGCGGGTTGTGACTCCTTCGGAAACCAAAATTGTGATTCTATGTGCCAAATCTAAGGTGGCTCCGCTACGCGCTTATCTCTCTACCCCGCTTAGAGCTCTGCGCCGCGTTGCTTCTCGCCAACTTAATGGCTTACGTCCGTCAGGTCTTACGTGGACATTTAGACATCGATGCAGAGTACGCCTGGTCCGATGCCAAGGTTGTTCTGTATTGGATCCTTTCTTCCCCGCACCGATGGAAGACCTTCGTTCGTAATCGCGTTGCTCGAATCCAGGAGAGGATTCCGGTATCGGCTTGGGGTCACCGAGTGCAACCCAGCCGATCACTGCTCACGGGGACTTTTACCTCGCGAACTCGTGGCTAATGCGACGTGGTGGAGAGGTCCGGAGTGGTTGGGAGATTTCGAATCCCGCACCGAGCCTGTTCTTTCTGACGAGGCTATTTCGTGCGAGGAGGAAAGGATCGTCGCGCTCGTCGCGTGCGATGTACCCAACGTCATATCGTCACTGTTGAATAGATTTTCGTCGTTGGATAAGATTTCTAGAATAGTTGCGTACCTCTTAAGATTTGCGACTCGATCCAGGGCCAAGCCGGTACCCGCGACCCTGGCCGTGGATCAATTTGAAGCGCATTCGGCGCTGTTAGTTATAGTAAAACACGCTCAATCGGAATCTTTGCGCGAGGAGATTGACCGAATTAGAAACGGGAGGAGACCACCCAAGCCTCTTCTCAAACTCGCTCTTTTTCTGGACCCAACGGGTATCCTCAGGGTGGATGGCAGGCTCATCCACTCGGGATTGAATGTCGAGGCCAAGCACCCTGCGCTACTACCGAACAGGCACCGACTTACCGAACTTGTCATCGAGCAGGCGCACTGTACGCACTTACACCCGGGTAGACGCGCGCTCCAATACCTGCTCGCTCAGCAGTTTTGGATAATCGGCGTGCACCGCGCGATCTGACGCGTCCTCGCCGGTTGCTATTGGTGTTTTCGAGCGAATCCTCGTGCTTTACAACCTCCCATGGCGGACCTTCCGGCCGCGAGAGTGGGTGCCGTCAAACCGTTTTCGATTAGCGGTGTAGACTTTGCGGGACCGTTCTCGATAGTTCCTCGTCGAGCTCGGGGAGTCTCCTCCTTCAAGGCTTATGTGTGCCTGTTCGTTTGCTTCGCGGTCAAGGCAATCCATTTAGAAGTCGCTCTTTCGTTGTCCACAGACTCCTTTCTCGCTGCGCTACGACGCTTCGTGGCCCGTCGCGGACGCTGCTCGCTCTTGCACAGTGATTGCGGCACTAATTTTGTGAGAGCATCGCGAGAGCTTGAAAGGCACCTGTGCCACGCAGCGGAGCGAGAAGAGATCAAGTGGTCCTTCAATCCTCCCTCCGCGCCTCATTTCGGGGGCCTCTGGAATTCAGGAGTCAAGTCCGTCAAGACCCACCTTCGACGCGTAGTGGGAGATAAAACCCTGTCGCTGGAAGAGTTCACTACGGTACTCGCGCAAATCGAGTCTTGAACTCTCGACCCCTCTGCCCGCTGAGTACCGACCCGTTGGATCTCAAAGTCCTCTCGCCGAGACATTTTTTGACTATGGAGCCCCTCGTGGCCGTTCCTTCGCCCGACCTGACTCCGCTGGCGACGAATTGCTTGGGTAGATGACAGCTAGTACAGCGGATCCACCAAGACTTTTGGAAGCGCTGGCACCAGGAGTATCTCAATACCCTGCAGCAGCGCCCCAAATGGTGGACCTCGACTCACCCACTCACCGTGGGCTTGCTAGTGCTCATCAAAGACGATAACGCGCCTCCCTTGCGCTGGAAACGCGGTTGTGTAGAAGCGCTACAGCCGGGTAGCGATGGCGTCCCGCGCGTAGCCACGGTCCGGGTGGCGGACGGCTCGATTTCGCGGCCCCTAGTAAAGCTGTGCCCTTTGCCAATGGGCACATTACCGCGGGCGACCGACACTCATGGTTAAAAAATACAACACGTTGTATTTTGGTGGGCGGTATGTTTGGCGCTCACGTGTATATAATTGTAAGATAGTAGTTAGTCGCACATGTATAATATTGATATTGTTGATTCGCGTATATTCGTTGTATATTAGTCAGTAAGCTCATAATCGTAAAGTTACCGTCGGTTTGAGACTCGCGCGAAACGTTGGCGACAGGTGTCAATACTCGCGCGACTTACCTAACTCGTGCTGCCCGCCCACGGGTGGCAGGCCCAATTATTGGGACAATAGTACTCGTTTGCGCCGTACTTCCAAGAGCGCGAGCCGAGAGAGTGCCGGAGCACTCCCGTAAGAATCGCCGACAAGATAACACTGAGTATCAGCCACCATCGAGTGCTCGACGAAGTCGTTAAAACGGCGCTTGCCTGCTTGCCCGTCTTGTGTTGCTTGCTGCTCGCTTGCTTGCTTGCCCGCTACCTTGTCTGCTTGCACGCCTCCCACTTGCTGTCAAGGAGGATTCGCCACCCGAGAGGACAGACGAGATCGGCCGAGAGACCATCCTAAGAGGGCGCCGGGCTGCGATACGGTGAGTCGCTTCGCTTGATTTATCCTGTTTTACTCGCATTTCATTTCGCTTGCATTCGTGAGGGAACGGTCCCTCTGGTCCTTCGAACCACCCGGGTACAGGCCAATCGCGAATCCGGGGAGCGACAAGTACCCCCCCGAGCATGCTGTTTTACTAATTCATTGTATAATAAATATAATGGCATGAAAAAGAAGTGAAATCAAAGTATTATTCTAAGTATATTTATTAGAGCAAGTAATATTATTTAAAAAACACAAAAAATAAATATAACAGCATAAAAAAAAAGTGAAATTAAAGTATTATTCCAAGTACATTTATTAGAATAAGAAATATTTCGTTAAATTTACTTGAATCATTAAAAGTCGATAAATCGACTTCCCGTTCTCTAGAGGATATCATGGAAAAGTGCGCGATTCTGCGGCTGATTTTTACGAAATCGTGAATTAGAAACCTTCATCTTTCTATTACAGTAAAAAAAATTGCCGGGAAACACCCGGAAGTACTACTAATATCTTCGAGTTTGTTAACATTGGCGTAAGAAAATAACGAAAAAACGTTTTTTCAAAACGCATTGTCAAAATAGTTACAATCTTCATAAAAATAGTTAAAATATATTCATACGTACCCACTTCATCACAATCCATAACTATATACTTCAAGCTATATCCCGAATACAAAATATTTACTGCAGAAAGTATGCTAACGCCGAGAAAAGATACGTGCACTAAAAGAGACGATCAAGTTTTGACAGGTTTGCTGGCTCCTTAAATGCGCGGTGTGGGTGGGAATTGGTAGTCAATTGTTCCCTGATTATTTAGCGTTGCTAAATGACATTTTTTTATATGTGGAGTGAATTTTAGAAAATTGATTTTTGGCCGCCTAAATCGGCCAAATACCCCACTGTGGTGTAATTCACGTCACTACTCGATGCTTCACGACGCGTACGTTTCCGAGCCGAAACCCGCCGTTGAAGCAGCGCGCTTTCCGCCGTCGGAAAGGCCGACGACCGCAAAGCGATCCTCCTCGCAACCGCGCGCGTGATCGTGGCCGACCGTCACGGGGATCCACACGAGGTTCGAGCTCTCATCGACCAAGGCTCCGAAGCTTCAATCGTGTCGGAGTCCCTGGTGCAACGGCTGCGCCTGCCGCGATCGCGTACCCGAATGTCAATCTTTGGTATCGGCGGCTCACAATCCGGATCCACTCGGGCAAAGTGTCGATGAGCCTCACGTCGACGACCACCGGAGCCACGCTCACCGCCGCCGCGCCACCGCGTTCATGCTCCCGCGTCTCTCGCTGTACAAGATCAAGTGCAGCACCACGTGGCCTCACCTGCAGGGGCTTCCGCTTGCCGATCTTCGTTTCGCCGCCAACAACCCAGTTGAGCTGCTTCTGAGCGCTGAGGTGTGCTCGACCATCCTGGAGGATGGTCTCCGCCGAGGCAAACCGCAAACGCCGATCGCGCAGAAAACCATCCTGGGATGGATTTTGTCAGGGGGCTGCGGTGCGACCTCTCTTTTTGGTCACCGCAGCTCTCTCCAAGCTCACTTCGCTTTCGTCAAGCTCACTCCCGAGGAAGAGGAGTGCGAGCGACACTCTGTGCGCACATCCGCTGGCCGGTACGTCGTCCGACGGCCGGTCTCTTCACAGCCGAAGAACCTCGCCGAAACCCGCAAGCCCGTCGACGACGCGACCGCCGTGCACACCGAAGTGCGCGAACTCTGCACGGCGGGCGGGCTCTTGTTGCGTAAATGGGCCGCGAACTCTGAAGACAATCTTCGAGATCCCTCAGAAACACCGTCGTCACCGCGCACTCAAGATCCGTGGCTTCGCCGACGCATCCAAGCGAGGTTACGCCGCTGCCGTCTACCTCCGCGTAACAAGGCACGGCTCCACCACACTTCACGTGCTCATGGCCAAGCGCCAGGTGGCTCCGATCCTGCAGGTGACCCTCGCGCGACTTGAACTGTCCGCGGCCGCATTGCTCACCACGTTTACGCGACACGCTCGCGACACTTCGAGTCTGTCCACAACTCCAATCCTTTGGATCATGGGTCACGCATCCCGGCGGAAGACGTTTGTGACACTGATGCATGTATGTAAAAATTTTTTGTTTAAAGGTGTCCTTGTTGCATGTATGTAAAAATTTTTTGTTTAAAAGTGCCATGTGTGTTAAGAAAAACCCGCGCGTGAGGGATCCTGGTCCGACCGCAGGTAAGTCCACCGTCCCAGGGGTGATAACTCTCATACCTCCCTAGGCCTAAGTATGAGAGCTTTCCGACATTGACGAGGACTATATCAACTCGTCGTCGGACACACTACGGCTTCATTCTTACACCCTCACGCCCACCTGCAAGGCAGCGCGCCTTCGCTGGCATCGTTACCTCAACAAACCTGAGAACGAATCATTCTACACATCCCCTTTCGGGGCAGTTGTCATCGTTACAGTATCTGTCAAGGCAGCAGGATTTTATGCTAAAAAAATGACTAACAAGTTCTATGTACCCAACGCTGAATACAAAAAATTTATATTAGGGTCAGTTTTCGGTTTTTTCAATCACTTTTTTGAGGTTAGGAATGAAATGCGGCCTAGCCGAGTCAAACTAACCCCGAATTTGGACTCAGCGACCCTAAAAACATATAATCGCTTTCCTTTCTGGGCATTTCAATAAATGTTTCAACTTTCATCACTTTTTTGAGGTTAGAAACAAAATGCGATCTAACCGAGTCAAACCGACTCCGGATTTGGATTCGGCGACCCCAAAAACGTATAGAAATGTTTGTCTCGTCTGGTAGACAAAACCTTTTTTTTTTTTGTGTGCCTGTGTAATCAACGACCTCGAAAACCTTAGTGTACCAATTTTTATTTAAATTGAAAAACGCCTTCATATTTTGGCCAGGGTTTTGGGATTTAGGACTACTATGCGCCAGCCCGATAAAACAAAGATATCGGCCCCGTAACCCGTCCATGCAGGTCATTATTGACAACGAAGTCGAAAAAATGGAGCAGGACGGAGTCATAGAACGCTCTCACAGCACATGGAGCGTAGTCCAGCGCTCCCCCGCAGTCGTAGTCCGGAAAAAAGACGGCAGCCACAAATTCTGTATAGACTTCCGGAGGATCAACGACGCAACCAAGCCCGATACATATTCCCTACCACAGATTACCGCTACCCTCGATAAATTACGCAGCGGTAAATACATAACGACCCTCGATCTTAAAAGCGGCAGGTCCTCTTCACTCCGACCAGCCAACCAAGCACCGCGTTCCCCGTACCTGGGAAAGAGCTCTGTCACTTCAAGGTAATGCTGTTCAGCCTGCACTTCGCCCCCGCCACATTCCAGCGACTTCTAGATACCGTGCTCGGACTCGAATTAGAGCCCTACGTGTTCGTATATCTGGACGACATTATAATTATTAGCAAAACATTCGAAGAACATCTCTGAATTCTACGCAAAGTTTTCCGACGGCTCTGCGCCGCGAACCTGAAACTCAATCCGGACAAACGTCGGTTCTGCGTAGACCGCTTACAATACTTAGGGCACATCGTCGACCGCGAAGAGATCCGCATCTACCCCAAGAAAGTCAAAACTGTTTGCCCGGTGGCCCCGGCTACAAACTGTAAAGCAGATCCGGCAGTTCTCAGGAGTCGCCTCCTAGTACCGACGCTTCATACAGAACTTCGCAACCGTCGTCGCGCCGCTCACCACGCTGACCCGCAAACACGCCCGGTGGACGTGGGGGCCCGAAGAAGAACACGCATTCAAGCATTTAAAAACGACCCTGACGACCGCGCCGGTTCTCGCCTGTCCAGATTTCACGCACCGTTTCGTCTTACGGACCGACACCAGCGCGACCGGATTAGGGGCTGTACTGGCACATAATTTCCCTGAGGGCGAACGGGTATGCGAGCCGTACCCTCAATTAGGCCGAACAAAATTACAGCGCTACTAAGCTCAAATGCCTAGCCGTTATACGGGAAATCCGCCGCATGCGGGACTATCTCGAGGGGTACTCGTTTACCGTTCTCACTGACCACCAATGTTCCTTTGATGGCTGCAGAAACTTGACGCACCCACCGAGAGGCTGGGCCGTTCAGTATTCGAGCTCCAGCAATATGACCTCGAAATCCGGTACCGAAAGGGAGCCCTTAACCGGGTCGCAGACGCGCTATCCCGCCAGTTCACGACAGCCGCTGTCACTTCCCCACCTCGCTGATCCTGGTACCCAAACAATGCGCGCCGTGCAAAACGCTCCACGCGAACATCCGAACTACGACATAAGAGGAGGGGGAGACTATTCTGTCACGTGCTTCACGAACTCGACTTTAAAGAAGTCTCCGCCGAGAGCCAGTGGAAAGAATGTGTGGCCAAGGACCACCGACTCGAAATACTTCCCCGAAACCACTACGCGTCTGCAGCCGGACATCTCGGGATAACCAAAACAATTGCCCACGTCACGCAACATTATTATTGGCCTGGCATGTTACGGGAGATAGCGCGATACGTTCGAAATTCTCCAAAGTGCCTGAAACATAAAGTAGCTCAGACCCGGCAGGTACGCTCCACGCCACTTCCGTCGTACGCCACTGGCAGCAAGTGACATTAAATCTGACATTAGGGCTGTTACCGCGCTCGAAGAAAGGGCATACCTGGCTCCTAACCGATTTTCGAAATGGCTAAGAATGCATCCTCTACGCCCTAGCCCCCGCCGTTACTAAGAGAAGGGCCGTTACATCGCAGAAGCGATACTATTCCGTCACGGGTGTCCCAATGTAATACTATCGGACAACGGAACGCAGCTCCGGTCCGCGAAACTAGAGTTAGCCGCACATCACGTGCATGCATGCACGCCCGTGCACGCGCCGCATTGTAACCCGGTAGAACAAATTAATCGCGTTATCAAAACCATGATATGGCAATACGTTGACAAAAATCATCGTAATTAGGACAAGCAAATACCCTAATTACAATTTGCATTAAATACGACGCTGCACGAGGCAACGGGATACACTCCCGTCTACCTGATCTACGGGCGCGAGCCAGTATCCCCTTTCAACCAAAACGCATTACCGAATACCGCCGCCGCACTCCTTCCCGACGAAACGCGCCGACATTTTGAAGAGGCCTTCAAACTCGCGCGGATACATCTTGTGCACGCGTTCCAGCGTCATCAAAAACATTACAACTTACGGCGGCGAGCATGGAAACTAAAAATTGGAGAATAAGTGTGGAAACGCGAATATCCACTCTCCAATAAAACCGCAACGTTTAACGCGAAACTCGCACTAAAATTCCGAGGCCCCCTCGAAGTATTCCTTGTAATCGTAGATCTGCGCAATAAAAGCAAAAAATGGATACGACATATCCATGTACAAGATCTGAAAACCGCCTCAGAGCCTCCCCACCCCTCCAATCAAAGAAACCGAAAATGAAAACAACGCCGAAATGGACGCCGAGAAAAACACCGTCGACCCCGACGACGACACCGAGGATGACACCGGATATTATACCATGCGCCCCCTCCCTAACACCTTCCAAAAATCCGAAATATAAGCGAGCCCCGCAGACGGAGCGAAATATTCGAGTTCCGATTCCTTCATGGAGACTACCGAACTCGAACAGGATATAGTAGACGAGATAAACGAGCTCCTTGTCGAGCCCATAACGTACGACCCAGCCTACCCGGGATTCCAGGCCACGTGGACAAGATTGTTGTTCACCACCGCCGCCACCGCCGCCACCGCCGCCACCGCCGCCACCGCCGCCACCGCCGTCACCGAGAGCTTAGAACCCGCCGCCGCTCTGCCGACACGCAAAAACGTGCCGACGGTCGAATGCGTGGTCCAGCGATCGGACCAGCAGCAACGACGGAAACTGGAGTGGCTGACGACCCCGCCACCACCAGCACCGACTCGCCACAGGCGAATCACCGCGGCGACCTATCGGGCCCGAAGAGCGACCCAACCGGCTCCGCTGTCGACACCGGATCCACTAGCCACCAACGAACCGCCATCTGCACTACCACTGGGCCCGGAACTACCGCCACCAATCCCGATGAAGATAAAACCGTCACATCATCATGGTGCCCCACAAATCCGCCCACGTGACGCGTGAATGGAAAACGCGGTCTTCAGGCCATCGATGGCACATGCGATTCAACCGAACTGGAACCATGCGGACCGTCCGGAGGATTGTACCAGGATTAATAACGCTCCTAAAAAGGGAAGGTGATGTAACGATACGCCCCGAAACGTATCGCACCCGGCGATCATCAGCCTTCCCGCCGGGCGATGAAGGGCACGGTGTGCCAATTTTTAAACGATTTATTGCACGTCCAAAAAGTCCTCGAATGACTAACCGCGGCAACCGACTCAAAGCGCAATCTGCGCTTAGGCAATCTGAGGATCCAGGATTTGAGTCGGGCGCCATAAAACAACCTATCTTTCGAAGCGCGGATCTAACTTGCGGCTGGTCAGGATTCAGAATAGGCGTGGAGGAAGACACAAGACTCGGTTTTAGAAAAAGTTAAAAACAATGGTTTATTAATAATACGAGAATTACGGTGTGATACATTAGATATGATACGCGGATTTCGAGACGGAATCGATATACAGACATGTATAATACGCGGATGTTGAGCGAAATCGATATACAGATATAGATAATACGCGGATGTCGAGACGGAACGATATACAAAGATCTGAGATAATACGGGGATTTCGAAACGGAACGTTATGTACAATGCAGCGTACAGCCGGACGTGTGAACGCGTAGTGACGCGGGATACGTGAGCGATGATACGTGGCGGACTCGCGGGCTCGCAGGATATGACACAATGACACGTCGACGGTCGGCGCGGGAGCGCGGATTCGTGCGAGGCGGTATCGTGATACGATGACGGTCGACGCGGGCCTCGGGCGTTCGAATCGTCGTGTTCGGAGTTCCCGAACGGCGGGATAACGTATTATTGGGCTTCAGGAGACACCGGGCGGCCGAGACTCTCGGCGAGCGTAGAGAGCACTTCTCTATCCTAGTTCGCGGCGGTTACCGAGTGACGGAGACGGTATCATGCGGCTGAGACTCTCAGCGAATATAAAGAGCGGCTCTCTGTACTGGGGCGCGACGATTCGTCATGCAGGAGGCTGTACCGGGCGGCCGAAACTCTCGGCGAGTGTAGAGAACAACTCTATATCCTGGTTCGCGGTCGTAAAGCTGGATGGAGATGTTTTA
Organism: Temnothorax curvispinosus; assembly: GCF_003070985.1. Lineage (NCBI taxonomy): Eukaryota > Metazoa > Arthropoda > Insecta > Hymenoptera > Formicidae > Temnothorax > Temnothorax curvispinosus. The sequence goes on along the minus strand of NW_020226361.1, from coordinate 2,901 downwards.
TCGGGCGGCTGAGATCCTCAGCGAGCCCAGAGAGCAACTCTCTAGACTGAATTGCGGCAATAATAAGAAACTGGTCAGGATTGAGTCGACCGTCGAGATACGTTACTCGATGGAACCAGAGAGCATCTCTCTACCTCAGGCATCTTCGGTTTAGGATTTCGGAGTCTGGGAGCAGCGGATGATCGGTCGGATCAGATTGTTGACTCACGGCGGAATCTAGTCTCCGTCAAAAAGACGCGGGTGTATATACCCCTCGATGCCGCCGGGTGACGTCGGGGGTAGCGGCGACGGCAATCGCGAGCGCCGGAATGGATCGGCGCGGCGGTGGTCGGGCATTACTGATGCCCCGATGCCGCGATCGCGTTCGGCGGCTCTCGGTACCGCTCGGTGCTCCGAGTCGGTAGCCGCGATAAGTCTTTGTAAGTCTTGTAAGTCTTGTAAACCCACTTACACGTGGACCTTTCGGACGCGGAATCATTTAAAAACTGGCACACCGTGCCTTTCCTCGCCTGGCTGATGTTCGGCCGGGCGGCATCCGGCTGATGTTCGCCGGGTACGATGTGTTTTGGGTCGCATCGTTACAACTAATTACTACCCAACCCTGGATCTGACTATGAATACCGGCTTAGGAGTTGCGTTCATGTTAATTCAAAAGGCATTGAAAACATGTTCATATAGGTTTCCAACTTTTTACGCGATGCGAGGTCCACCCTATCGCACCCCCTGCTTACAAAGCAAAACAAGGTTTGTTATTGTACGGTTCGGGTTCTCAACTTTCCATGCGAAACAAAGTCCACCCTGCTGCAGTAGTAAGGGCTTTGCCCTTCCCCCACTTACACGTGTACTGTTTGTACAAGTGTACACACATATCAGCAAGTTGTTTTCCTTAGCACGTGTTATATTTCTTAAACTTTTTTTTAATATTTTTTAATAAATAGTGGCTAAAACCTTTACAAGATTATTCAAGAAAATGCTCTCTATAATATATGTCAAGGTCAAGGTTGCAGGAGATTGCTCCCCTAAATAATTACCACACTTACCATTCTTTTTTACCATTTTATCTTAAAAATGGCTTTAGCTTTTCACAAAGTTTTATCGAAATCAAAGGTGGATCATTTTTGAAGTTTCGCCCTGTAAGCAAAGGGTGGGGTGAATTTCGCTTCGCGTGATAAGTTAAAAATCCATAAGTTAAGAAATGACTTTTTTATAAAAGTTGCCAAAAAAATCAAGAGACACGGTAGTGTCTCACACTAACTATACGCGAAGCGAGACCGCACCGTGACTCTTTTACGCGACGCGACGAGTTGCGAGCACTCGATATTATTAGATCTCAATAACCGCTCAACCGATCAAGTTCTAAGTAGACCTAATCGATAGCTTGGGTTTGAATTATGTAATAAAAGTGTTGCGATGGCCCTCGCGGGTGTTGACGCAATGTGATTTATTTCTGCCCAGTGCTCTGAATGTCCATGTGAAGAAATTCAAGCAAGCGCGCATAAACGGCGAGAGTAACTATGACTCTCTTAAGGAAAGCCTGCCCCACTTTCTCTGTCTGTGGAGTTGTAGTTGCTTGTTCGCAAGGAGGCGCAACCTGATTTTAAAACTTCAAGTCTGCCTCACCTTCAAGTTGGCGCTCGCCGGGTACCCGGCTTACCGGGTAACGAACGGGGTTCAAGCTATATGAGTGCACACCGTGGGTGCACGGCTGGCCTTGGCCAGTGCTATCGGGCATAAATTCTTGTCAGGGTAATAAATAGGTATTTTGGGCCACCATGTATCTTACACCTATTAAATAATCAGCTAATGCGACACATGGTAGTGAGTGGTACTCACGACGGCGACTCGTCACACGTGAGCTGGGCTCGACACGAGTACTGAGGGCGGCGGGGAGGCCCACCCGGAATCCGGGGCCCTGCCGAGGAGGTGTTGGATTCTCAGGGGCTGGGGTTAGCTGGATGGTTAGGAGTGGGGGCGTTGTGGGGGTGGACCAAGTCGACAATAGATACTGTCTGTAGTAAGAACGAAAGTTATGCTGAATTGCATATCTTGTTTGGGTATCCTGTTGCGCAGAGGAGCGATCCAATGAACCTGCAGGATCGCTCGAGCCAGGACCCGTTGTTCTCAGGGACCGCACTGATTCGAAGCGGGAAAACGCGCTAAGGGCGTGAAGTAAATAGCCAAATGCCTTGTTATCTAATTAATGACGCGCATGAATGGATTAACGAGATTCCCACTCCCTATCTACTATCTAGCAAAACCACTGCCAAGGGAACGGGCTTGGAAAAATTAGCGGAGAAAGAAGACCCTGTTGAGCTTAACTCAAGTCTGGCACAGTTTATTTTTCCGCTCGTGCCGTACGAGCGGAGATATCGCGACGCAAAGTCCGAATCTGAAAATTTTACATTAAGATACGGACTTTTTTTAAGATACATCGTTCTCATGTCGTTCTCAAAATGTCACTTTCACGTTTTTGAGTACAGATGGCTCTGATCCGATAAATCACGCGTGCGTTTTTATCGATCCAGTAGGTAAATATATCAGGTTTTTATATACTTATCGGCGAGGAGAAAGATTTCTATCATATATATAACATTAAGGGGATCCTATACAGGGTGATTCAGAACAACCCCGCGTCCTTGTAAAGACGTATTCTTGAAATGATTTTAAGACAATTTTTTCTGTACAAAAATTTTGTCCGAAACTTACTTTTTGAATTACTGGAGAAAATATTTAGCGAATAACAGGGCGCGTACAGAAGGTAGGCAGGGGCGGCGCAACTCACCGTCCGACGCGGGCGTTAAGTAGGGCGCTCGCTGCGATCAGCTACACTCGCTGATCATGAGACACGGTAGCAATTATTGAGATTCGTATTCTTGGGTAAAGATACATAACAGTCTCGCG
>NW_020226360.1:0-4943 GCF_003070985.1 Temnothorax curvispinosus | reverse complement strand
TACGACCCTTCAGGAAAGTTTTGAAATTTAGAGGCTAGATAATTGGAAGAAAGAAGGACGTGTGGGAAAACTTCACATTCGCTTGCTTGTAGTATAATTCCAAGTGTTTGTAATATTTTGTTATTAGCAATTCATGCTTTAGCAATGTAACAATAATTTTATAAATGCACGAATTTCTGTGTGAAAGTGAAGCAATTTATCACATTTCTAATAAATCAGGACTAATGAAGCGCAAAGATAGGATATATATATATATATATATGTGATTTCGATATTAGGATATATATATATATATATACATCAATAATTAAACTATAAATAAAAATAAGATTTTAAAAACTAATTAAAATAATTTTAATTAACGCACTCACTTTACTTACCGCTGAGTTATCCAGAACGCAACGAATTTATGCAATTGCTTTTACGTGTGCCAAGAAGCTGCATAAGCAATCCACCAAGTTAAAAGAAATTCTGCGAATTGAAATGTGTCGAAAAATAAAGATAGTGACAGAATTCAATAAACGCTATTGTAACAATCCGGAACAATCTAGTAATTAAAATGATTAATTTGTGTGGGCTGACGCCGAACTAGGGGAGCATAAGAAACACTATGCGATTAATCGTGCTTTTACGAGTTATATATTATAGTCATTTATATCCCTTTTTACACTCGATTCTGTCCAAACAAGTGCATTAGAAAATATCTAACGAAGTTAGGATTTTTTAAAAGAAAAAAATTAAAATGAATATGCTATCGCTGTTCCTCTTAACAACAGAGGTGTATTTCCCAATTACAGCGATGATTTATATCATTAGATACCTGTGTAAAGACTAGTGCGTCGTGGGAGCTGTTCAAACGTGTACTGCCGGCAAATTGACCAATGAAAGTTGCTCATAAAATATTTTTATTGTGCGTGCAGATCTCAAATGTACCCGTCGCGTTTTCCTTACAATTTTGTGGGAAAGAGGGAACAGATAAGATGTTTTTCGCCTTTGGTACCGACAGTATAGCCACAATGCAGCCATGAAGTGCGCATATATTAAATACATATAATGATACCTGCGGAAAAATACGTGTATTATTGTCTCACGAAGAGAACGTCTTCGATTTTTGTCCATCACGGCATCACAACTTTTCATAGAAATCGCTCACTGGGCAGCAAACGGATGATAAAGTCCCAGAAGAAGCAATAATCAGTGCTACAATGCTGTATGTTGATATAACTTATGTTGATTTTATCATTTTATTGTTAGTATTACATTGCGTTAATTCACGATAGTAATGTCACGCGGTGAATGTTAATTTTTGAAACTCTATTACTCTGATTTTGTACAGATGTTCTATAAATCTGATGTGTTTCTGTATTATATGAAATATAATTATATGACGCAGAAAATCTTTATTAGGAACTCTCTATTAAAATAATATTGATGCTAATTTGAATATTAATAATTTAATATTGGTAATTTAATATTGATGATAATTTGTGCATTCGTTATCATGCATGTATCCAATATGCAAAGGAAGGAATTTTTTCGCATAGGATACCTAATAAAATATTTTAATATTTTACCTTAAATTGTGCGAGAAAAAATCCATGATTTTTATGACACTTACGCAGAATCTGATTACATTGTAATGTATTGTAATTTTAGAGAGAACGATTCAGATTATTGTTTAATATTTATATTTGGAGAAATATACTGTATTACAACATGAATTTCTAGAACTACTGATATATGTATAATTCATAATTTTTTACTGTTGTTAAATAATCGATCATCTAGTATTTATCGCATCGCCAATAGCATCGACAGAAATGATCCCGAAGCATTTATGATCTAAAAAATTATTTTTGCATTACCGATTTCAAAATCTCTGTTTTTAATATTAAAAAGGAATTTTATCGTATAGATGGAGTTTCTATGTATAAATCTTACACTTGTAAAAGATTGCAAGGATAAATCCATCATCTTCCCAGCTGTAAGTGTCAATTGTTTTTGCGATCTTAACATGATAAATAACAGGACACGACTATCTTTAGTTTTCATGTCATACCATGCAGAGTTGTACGCCGCAAAACCAATTTCTTTGCTCTATAAAGATGGAAATAATAGAGAAATTTTTTATGTTTTAATATTCTTCACAATATTTTTTTTAATTAGATGAAATATTATTTATCATTAACAATTTACGACAATTATTACTACTTTATTATAAATATTACTTTATTGGCTAACCTTGTTTTTCAGACATTCTCCAGCAAAGCAGAATATATACGCTTCGAGATTTGTTATAACGAAAAAGAAAGAAGATCTTACTATTTGCTTTGTCGCATCAGGACTACCGATTGTCTACGACATAGCATAACAACGATGTGCGAAAAATTATTAAATATAAAGTTAGTATATAATTAATATATAGTATACAAGTATATTAATAAAAATAATATATTTAATTATTATATTATACTAGTTATCTATTAGTTATCATATTATACTAGTTATTGTATTAATTGTTATATGTATATAAATTAATAACTCTTTAGAATACTTGTATATAATAAAATGTAAATAAAATTAATAAAAGCATAATTTAGATAGCTGAATTAAAGTTAAATATTAAAGAGTAAATGGAGATTTAATATTATCATATTGTTTGCAATTATATTAGAGAAATACTATATAAGTTTACATTTAAAATCATCTTACTCACTGTTACGACAAGGAAAGCTAGCGCACAGATCATTAACATGTTTGACACAAATAGCAGCAGCGCAATATGTGTATAAAGGCTTTCTATATTCTTCGAAAAACATATAATCTTTTTGTGCTTTTCAATAATTTTAGTCGTTGCGGCAGCGAGTGATTCACCTTCACTCGCATTTCCGGAGGGTGTGAGCTGCGTTAACCAATAACGCAAAATATCGATTTGGCCAGCTGTATGTAAGGTCTGAAAATAAAGATCCCGTTGCTCATGAAATAATCGACATCCGTAACTGGTTTGTATTCAAGCGGTGCAAAAGGATGCGGAATGGTATTATTAAAATACACGGAAATAGTAAATCGGGTGACAGATAATTTAGCTCAAATTTTAGATTTATCGTGCTGGGCTTTTAATGCATACAATGTAGTTACTGCATAAATAAAATTTTAAAATTATTGTTCAAATTATGTTTTTGACCTTGAATATCGTTTCTACATCCTCAACTTACCAAAGTTAATAACAAGGAATTCGTTGTACCAGCCGACCAGGCGTACATGAATAACATACACACTTCTGTTAGTAAAATAAATCTATATGTGTGTTGCGTGTTTACATCGAAAGGAACTTCAATCTTAGTGATAGTGAGGAAGATTAATTCCGTCGTGTTACTGGTGACATCGACATTGGCCAGGATGACACCGATACTGACTCCAACAACTGACATTGTATGAAGGATGAGGATAATTTTTGTAATACGTCCCGACGTTTTAGCTTTGCTTGCTGTCTTGCGCATGCTGATATCGTCATTATCACAGTCACTCCAATCCTTCTTCATTATTGTTAGCACCTCGATAAATTTTCTGTGGATGATGGTGCTCACCGATTATATTGTCGATCTTAAAGTAATCTTAATTTTCACACTGTAAACACTCATCTTTTTGGACATTTATTATTTCCAAATGTCATACAGTCAGTTAAGTAAGAGCGTGTACAGCATAACTGGCAGTTAGATTTGAAATATCGCCCTAATTTTTGCGTGAGTCGATGGATGGAACTTTTTTGTCCTGGATGTTTTGTCACGAAAGATTCAGTTGGTGTTGGAATTCTTGCCTGAGAAAATAATTCCGTTATTTACTTGAGAATATGGAATGACTGTTTTTTTTTAAGTAAGAGCGTGTACAGCATATCTGGCAGTTGGTTTTGAAATATCGCCCTAATTTTTGCGTGAGTCGATAGATGGAATCTTTGTCCTGGATGCTTTGTGACGAAGGACTCAGTCGGCGTTGAATTCTTGCCTGAGAAATACGTAAACCGCCATGAGTGCCGCATTTAGTCGAAACCATATGCCTCGAAGATGCCAGGCAATTATTGATGCCGGTGGTGACTGGACACATTATTGATGGAAAAGCATTTTTCTTCTGATGAAGTACAACAAATCCATGTATTTAAAAATTATTTAAAATAAATTTTTCTACACATTAACTTGTACACGCTCTTACTTAACAGACTGTATATGTAAACCAAACTTTCACATATTCCAACCAGAAAGTTTAATGGGATACTTTTGTAAATTGTTTCCAACTTTGTGTATATACACGTTACTTACGACTGATTTAACCAAAGCACAAGGCACTTAAAAAACACCTTGCAATCTGCCAAAGGAAGAGACAAGCAGTCCATATAGTCCCAAAGTGTGGCAGAATGCATATGTATTGCAACGTAACGGTAGCGACAACACTGAAAGGTTATCATTGAAACGATGAAAAACATTCTACAGAATAGAGCGGATGATGCGCCTGGCCAAGCACCGCTCAAAGTGAGCATAAATTTCATCGTGCCATCGAGCGGATTCTGACGAACCATAATTTTTTATCTCTTTTTATTCTCGCTTATTCGTACAAGTAAATTTGTCAATGTGACATGTAGCAGAATAAACTGCTTGGAATTACTACAAGCAACCGAATGTAAAGTTTCCCTACACGTCCTTCTTTCTTCCAATTATCTAGTCTCTAGATTTCAAAACTTTCCTGAAGGGTCGCCGACATGACCATCGGATATACATAGCTATATCTATCTCCACATGAATCATTGCATATTCAAGTAGATAAAATGTTTTAGTGAAGCAAAAAAAATATGCTCCAATGCTCAAATATGATGGACAGTCCGATGAATTATAGTTTGTATCTCGGTGGAAACTATACATCACAGAATATCTGCCTAAGACTGGGAAACAGAG
>NW_020226359.1:0-5766 GCF_003070985.1 Temnothorax curvispinosus | reverse complement strand
ACGGCGGGTGCGGAAGGATGTCCCATTTAAGCGATTTCAAGGTGTCTTTTACTGGTTTTGCTGTGTGAGACGGCGCATTGTCGTGTATCAAAATCACTTTGCCATGTCTTTTGGCCCATTCCGGTCGTCTTTCGATTAATGCGTGGTTTAAATTAATCAATTGTTGGCGATAGCGTTGTGCATTAACGGTTTCGCCGGGCTTCAAGAGTTCATAATACACAATACCGCTCTGGTCTCACCAGATACAGAGCATGGTCTTCTTGCCGAAGCGATTTGGCCTTGGTGTTAAAGGAGCGGCTTCGCCAGGTGAAGCCACGATTTTTTCCGCTTCGGATTTTTAAAATAAATCCATTTTTCGTCACCCGTCACAATTTGATACAAAAATGATTTCCTTTCGTGGCGTTGAAGCAACATTTCACAAGTGACTTTGCGATTTTCCATTTGACGTTCATTCAAATCGTGTGGGACCCATTTACCAATTTTATTGATCTTCCTCATTGCTCGTAAACATCAGCTGATTGTTTCTTGTGACACATGTAATGCTTCTGCTAATTGCTGTTGAGTTTGAGTTGGGTCAACATCCAATAACTCCTGCAATTGCTCGTCTTCGCATTTTTGTGGTCTACCAGAGCGCTCACTTTCAAATTGAAATTACCACTTTTAAATTGTCGAAACCATGTCTCACATGTTCTAATCGATAGAACGTGTTCACCATATGTTTCTACCAGCAAACGATGACTTTCAACAGCCTTTTTTTTTGTATTAAATAAGAAAAGCAATACGTGCCGCAAATGTTCTTTTTCAGGCACAAAACTCGACATGATCACTGAACGATAAAACAAACACGCTAGTTTTTGGCGGACTCAACTTGTGTGTGTTTGTGTGTGTAAATGTTAGACGAACAAAATGACGTATATTTCAAATTAATGCGCTGCGTACTTTTTGCTGGCGCCATCTCTTAGTTAAACCAGAAACTACTTATGCATACACCTGATAATTGTATATGATTATGTATAGAATCATAAATGAATATATATGGATATATTTATGATCATGTATATTTACATCTTGCTTCTTGTATGATTATATATGGATCCATATATGATTAGATCTGACTATTCCTAGCTGATATGACTCATATATTCTAATTCGTATGAGTAGGTACAGATTCATATATGATTAGATCTAATCAAGCCTGACTCATACCTGACTGTATATGAATTCATATATGACTATATTTAAATCTATGTATGATTCTATCTAATCATGACTGGCTAATATGAACTTGCACCTGACTATATGTGAACTTATATATAACTAGATATATATCCATATATAATTGTGCGTATTTAGATCTGACCATTTTTATGCTGATGTGACTAATATATTCTAATTCGTATGAGTAGATACAGATTCATATATGATTAGACCTAATCAAGCCTGACTCATACCTGACTGTATATGAATTTATGTATGACTATATATATCGAGATCTCAAAATCTCGAGATACACTGCGTTGCCTCGCGTAATAGAGTCACGGGGTCTCGCTTCGCGCGTACTTGGCGCGAGACATTACCGTGTCTCTTGATATATATATATATATATATATATATACACCTCATTTTGTTTATTGAAACTTTTCCAAATATATTTTTATTATACATTTTATTGTATTTTCAAATAAACGTAATAATTGAATATATTCTCACAACTATTTATGATAATAACAATAAGCATGTTAAATAATTATATTTACTACATTATAATACAAAATTCCGTATATCGAATATAATGGGTTTTTATTATAAATAATAAAGTATTATATTGAAAAATCATTTTATTTACCATATTTGTTTAACAGTATTCGGTCGTTTACATATATAATCACCGACTTTCAAAACTTGACAAATTGACTTAATATCCTTAAGTTTAAATAACATAAAATCTCCACTTTCTTTTACAGAAATTATGTGTTTAACTTTTGAATTTGTTTCCAAATGGTAAAACATTTTGAGATTCTCGACAGTAAAGCAGTTAAGAATAAAATATAAGTCATTTTAAATTTCAGAGAAATATCGAATTGATCCATAATAAACACTTAAACTATCATTCGTATCTATTTGTACTACGTGGCTATTCGTTTTTGTAACTTTATATATTTCCGATGTAAATATTTCTCCATTTATTTTTGCTCGCGCAAAGATTTTCACATTTATTAACTCAAAACCTTCGTATGTAAGCAAATGACGTTCAATATTATTGAATTCTATATTTGTTATATATTTACCTAAGAGCTCATAGCTTTTTGATCTCATATTACATTGTACATACATTATTAGCATTACGTTTCCGTTCAAAATGGCACGACTTTTCAAAATTTGTACTCCTTAAGCAATAAGTAGATTATTGACAATTTCTTGATCCAAGTGTTTATTACCATGCACACATTTTGCAATAAATCCGTTATAATTCTCGAAGGGAAAAGCTGAGGTCGCCCATAATGGACCCCACCTTTCGACGCATAGTGTCAAATGTCTAAGTTGATGAGTATTATACGTTAATTCTCTGTCATCGTACAATTTTTCAAATTGTTTTACAAATAATTTAAGTAAAATATCTGATTGTTTAAGATCGTAATTTCACTTTGAAGTAAATTTAACAATGCTATAACTAACATCATCCAATACTGAAAATATTTATTAGACAAATGATCAATAAGAGCTGGAAGAGAATAAAATAACAAAAAATTGTAATTTTCGGATGCTTTATAAAATTGATAATATGTTAAAGGTCTTGGTAATCGATAAAATGATTGAAGTGGTCGTATACTTGTGATAAAATTATCAATATCTTTACTATTTTTTTTTATATTCCAAGGACCTGTTTTATCAAACTACAATTTAATAAGTTGTTTTACTACCCCAAGAAGAACTGAGTGCATGTACTCGGGTAAAACACATGTTCCAATATCAATCAGCGGCACACAAGACAAGATAGAATATCCTTTTACTCCTCTTACTTGATTTTTATTCAATTTACGCAATTTTCGCGCTTGTGCTTCCATCCTCTCTCCAGTTCTTATTTTACAATCGACTTTAAATGGATAAATACGACAAGCTTTGTGTCCTGAATTTTTTTTACTTTTTTTAGTTTGTATTTCGCAAATGTTACAGCCGTATCGACCGTTAAAATTTAAAATGTTCTGAATTTGAGCTCTAGCTGGTGCATCAGCTACAATTAAAGGAGCAACAACTTTAGAATTTATAGTTTCTCCAGTTTTTGGATTAACCCAATTGATACCTTTACTGAAACATTGTTGTAATTTTAAACAGAGTGACCTAAGGAAAACATTCATCGGTGGTTTGCAATCATCATCATACCATAGTCCGGCAATTACAACAAATAATTCTCTAATGTGTATAGGGACCTCTGCAATGACAAACATTAGTGGCCAACAGTGACTTTTGGCACTTTTTACCAACAAAAGTCCATCGGTATTTAATACTATAGTATTTAGAGTTAAATCATACTTGCCGCGATCATCTCGTGAATTGACTCTAATATACTCAGAGCCATCAGTTATGTCAGAAATTATATAATTGTTACATGATAATAGCGGTAATTTCAGTTTTTCAGCAATATTATTATTCTCAAACATAAACTTTATCTGGTCACAAATATCGAATTCAAAAAAGAATAAAATATCATTTTTTTTTATTAGCATTGCACAAAGTGCATTTAAAAATTGTTGTGTGATTGATATAAAACAAACATTTTTTACAATAATAATGTTTTATGATTTGGCATGGAGATGCAATATTTTTAGCATATTGAAAAAGTTTAAATATCGTCTTTGGCATTTGATTACTTTTGGGCAAAATTTTAAGTTGCATTTCCAAAGGCTCCTTTAGAGCAGCTTTTGTAATATTATTTTCAACATAAAATGACAATAAATTGAAAACACATTCGTCAACAGATATCGTGCTATTTTCATACAACATATCATAATCAGTCATATTTTCATTCACAACACTGTTACTATCACGAGCATCGTCATCATCGGCATTACTAGTATCATCACTGTAGTCAAGTGATAAAATACGATTATTAATTAAACTTTCAGGATTACTATCTTCTTCGATGCTTATAATATTTTCGTGATAGTCAAGTGATAAAATACGATTGTTAATTTGACTTTCAGGATTACTATCTTCTTCGATGCTTGTAATATTTTCGTGATGATCGTTGTCGCTGAAATTATTACTGGATTCAGAATTTCTTTTTTGCCATCTGGATAATGTCCTCAATAGAATCTAAAAAAAATTAGATAATTTTGACCTAGATAGTAGATTGTATTAAGATTAATTTTTAATACAACTTTAATAATAAATTTAAATGTATTTAAAAAAATTTATTATTAAATAATTTAAATTATTTTTATTAACTCTTATAAAAAGTACAAAAAATCAGTACAAATTCTTTAACATTTTACTCCAATTTTATTTTAATAGATTATTTTTAAAATACGTGGTGTTAAGATGCTGCCGTGTCTCTATATTAATACACAATGGCATATGTTTATGCTTACCTCAATGTTCTGATCTGACTTGTAAAGTTTATACTTTGCTTTTTTGAGGCACATGGCTGAGAATTATAATCATCATCATCAGAGGATATTTTTTAATGAAAATGATGATGTAATTATTTGATGAAAATAAAATATAACAGCCAGAACGAAATATTTTCTGAAAAAGAAAAAAAAATTATATATATGATGAAAATAACAATATTTTTGTGTTTATATTTAATAAAATTGTATATTTTTACGTATTGAAAATCGCATGCAAAATATTTTATTGTGTTACTCGGCAATCAAAATTTCAATGCAAGTTGTTGGTTATGTCGATCATAGAATTTTCAAATTCCATTAATTTATAAAAATTCGTATGCAAATCCCAATGTAATAAACACATTAATTAATAAAAACTTGTAGTTATAATCAATTTTTATATACCACCTTTCAATTGTTTTTACTTTTACACATTTATTATTAAAATTTATAGGAAAAAATGTTTTGGCGCGAGAACATCGATCATATACTAAAGGTCCTCTCTCTCATCTCTTTCTCTTTCTCTTTCTCTTATTCTTTCGCGCACATATGCATAAGTATACATAGAAACACGTTGATTTACGGATATATCAGGAACTAACGCTGCCTGAAATTTTATATAAAATTGGACATTGGCCGCGGCATGCCGCGGTTCCCGCGCGAATACCTTCCCAACCTAACGTATCCATTGTTTTCGAGTGAATTGGCGATCAAGCACGTTGTTGTTAGTTTAGTCGTACTAAAAAAAAACTTTGACCCGGCATTTATATAAAATGTTTATTATATTCTGTATAGTAAAGATAATTCGTATTGTGAGGTGCCCGCGACGAAAAAGTGATCTTTGATGATAAAAACTCACCAAAAAAGGGGGCACAGGTTTATTTTTTCTGGAATGGAACGAAGTATATTGGAGACGTGGTATTGAAATCTGGTAATATAATCTATAATATATTTACACATATTTTCCAGTTTTCTTGCTACTGTTATTGATACTTTTTAATGTTTGCTTATAATATTTAAGATTGAAACAGTAAGAAATTCATGATTGACTTAGGGCCAATTTCACCAACCACAGTTAGCTTAACCGACGGTTAAAGTTAACAGGATTGACCAATAGAAATGAATCCACCCTGCTTTCTATTGGTCAATCCTGTTA
>NW_020226358.1:0-17876 GCF_003070985.1 Temnothorax curvispinosus | reverse complement strand
TCTCTCTCTCTCTCTCTCTCTCTCTCTCTCTCTCTCTCTCTCTCTCTTTCTCTCTCGGAACAAGTGGCGTGAAATCTCACGCCGCGATATCAGTGCGATACAGTGACAAAGGGAAAGAGAGAAAGTTAAGGGAATGGCGATAAGAGTAATAATATCAACGACAGGTATTTGTTATTCCGGGCCGCCTCGGCATTCGCCTCGTTGACCCAGCATATCGCTTCACACGCGCGCGCGCGCGCGCGCGAGGTCTTTAATTCTCATTCATAAGTATCACACGCCGCGCCATGTGGCACGGCGACGTCGCGTATAGTGCAACGTCATTCGGCTAGATTGCATTCGCGAGCCGCGACGATGCAACGGCACGGCCGGCCGCGGCCGACGCGAGGGAAGCGCGGCGGAAAATAAATTACGCACGTTGACTCCCGAAGGTGAAGTTGATTTCGTAAAACGCCGCCGTAAATATTATTTCTATTGCGACGTGCTGTTTTGCAATGGCGGAAAAATTCACCTGATTTACGTTTGGTTCTACCTATCACACATTCCTGTAACGGAAGACATATATATGTTTTAAGAGAAAAAAAAGAAAAAGTAGAAAAGTATCTACGGGCGACTATCTCGGAGTACAAAATTAAGGAACTTATTTAACGTTATATTATGTCTGGTATCTTAATAGAGAATATTGGATAACAAAGGCAATAGTTAGCTAGACCGTCATGAAATCTCAGGGTTCCTTTTTAATTCGTCACAAATGTTATTCTTCTTTTATTTTGCCTGGCTTAAACGTCGACAATCAAATGAGATGTAATCTTTCGTAAATGTCGACCCCACGCATCTTCCTTCCCCTATGTTGTCCAGGATAATTCTCTCTGCCTCCGTCTGCTCCTCAAGATCTCAAAATTCCTGGCGCCGTGTGTATAAACTGGAGGTGATAACGAAAACTACTATCCACCGTGCGCGCAAACTTTGGCGTCGCGAAGTTAACGAACCGTCGACCGTGGATTAATTGTTTAAGCGCTGCACCGTAACAGCACGTTTATGGCAAAGATAACGAACCGAGTTTTACAACGTTTGCCGAGAAAACTTTGCGGTGTTAACGAACGCAGCCTCTGCAGGCACAAGAGCACGTTTAAAGAAACACGGCGATTTTGTTTCTTTAATTTATATAACGAAGAGAATTGCTAGGAGATATATTTCTTATATTCTGTCATTGGATCCTAATTATATTAAGAGACCTGATAAACGTTTTCTTCGTCTATTTTTACAGAAAATACTTTCATCAGTCAAATACTTCAAATAGTCTCACAGATAACAGATTTGAGATTTTTATTTTTAATGTATTTTTTTCCTGCTTCTCAAATTTCACTTATTTCTGCTTCTAAAGAAAACAGATATTTCAGCATTTTTTTCTAATGGACCTATTTTTCTACATGGAACATCTGTAAGACAACATCTGCATTCAGAAAACCATAATTTCCATCCTTGAACTATTCCGAGACGATTTTCCTTTAGGTTTCACATTTCAGTTTCGAACAGAACAGAATAGAACAGATTATATATCTTTCCATTTTTAGACCTGTAATATTAGGACCTATATATTTTTAGGAGTGTAGTTTCACAATCTTTGGAATTGCGGGTATCGTGCACAGATTATGATTGTCAATGCAATCCATCATCATAGTACAATCGTAGTAAATACTGCTGTTATCTATACTATACAAATATAAAATTGAAATTGATATTGCGATATCGTTTCGTAAACACTAGTGACAAATCCATTCGTGTACCTCGAAAAATAAAGTCGCGTTAGGTGTTTATTTACTTACATGTAAGAGAAATATTTTTAACAGGGATATGCCATTTTTAGTCGGGCTGGTTCATTGTAGCCTAATAATATTTGTGTGAATTTTTATACTCATTACCATTCAAACTGCGCGCCGATTATTTGGCGGTATCGAAACTCGAAATACAGTTATTTGGAAACAATAAATTCAACATATTTAAATTGGCAATTTAACATTTGATACTAATAAGCCCTTTAAGTCCTTTAAATTTAAATCACTGTGAAGAATTCATTGTAAAAAATATCATCCACTGTAAAAAATTTATTGCAAAAAATATCATCCCAGAGTTCAAACCTGGATCTCCCTAGTATAGCTCCATTCCGTAACGGACGTCTTTCCCAATTCGGCCATTGTGCACTCAATAAGAAGGTCCAGGTTCGAACCCTGACTGATTGTGAGATAATATTTTTTGCAATAAATTCTTTAGGGTGATTTTAAGGATACTTATCAGTATCAAAAGTTAAATAGGAATTTACTATGCCAACGAATAACTATGTTTCAAGACCGAAATAATCGGCGCGCAGTTTAAGTAAAAATAAGTATAAAAAATTACACAAATATTATTAGGCTACAAAATGAATCAGCCTGATCAAAGATAGTATATCCTATCTACTTGTTAGAATCTTTTATCAGTCAAAACTTACTAGAAATATTTTCTTTAATTTTTATTCTTGACTTTTAATACTACAAAAGAATTTATCTTGAAAAAATCAATTAATTTCTTTGCACGGTTTTAATTTGCTCTGACCAATGTTATAGTAACATTTATTATTTTTAGTAATTATTTATTAATTTAGCATACACGTTTCCTCAAAACGCCGTTCCATCACCCCTTCTTCGATCCTTCAATTAGTCACGATATAATGCCGATGATTACTATCCGCCCTAAGTAAAATGTTGCCCTTTACAGGCGTGACTTTTGTCATACGGGAAGGGTTACTCGTCGGTTAACGGGCACAAAGGGTGGTGTAGACGCACTTCTCCGTTGAGTGCGCACTCAAGGTGTAGTCTTTTGAAAGCTGTTTTTATCGCGATCTGTGACACTAACCCGCGCCCGCGCCCAACAAAATAAACGCGACGGGAATATTCACACGCGTTTTTCTGAGAAAATCCCTATTTTTTTATAGACGCATATTCTCAGTCCTCTTTCTCATTACACCAAATCGGAAAAAAATCGATGAACATCACCGAAAGCACAATTACTTGTATCTGTATCTGTATCTATATACATTTTAAATGGATCTTATCACTGGCTGCGGTAATCCAATCGAAAGGAGGACCTATGTGTTACTACTAACAGCTCTCAGTATTTCTGATATATATAACCAGTATAGTACTGGTTGTATATATATACATATATACAGGGTGTCCCAGGATTTAGCCGACAAACTGCGGAACATATTCTACAAGTAAAAATAAAAAAAAATGTTATATGAAGTATACCAAGAAATGCTTTACAAAGTAATAAAAAAATATTAAAACGGAATATGAACTATAAGTAACAATTACCTAGTGACCTTCGAGATCACTAGATTTAACGTTTCTTCATTTTTACTTACGGGAAACTTTAAATATAACTCAGAGGTCAGAGCACCATTGTTACCTATTTCATGTTCCGTTTCAATATTTGGTTTATAACTTTGTAATAAAGCATTTCCAGCCAAACTTCATATAACATTTTTTCCTTCATTTTACTTGCAGAATATGCTCCGCAGTTTGTCGGGTAAATTCTGGGACACCCTGTATATACTATAAAAATTCTGATTTTTGTAAGTTGGCTTTTTTAAGAAAATGTTTTATTTTTTATTTATTTAAATACCTCAATCTAAAGGGCAAATAAATGTCAGTCGAAAATCATGTTCGCAAGAAATTGATTTGGAGAGCCTGAAGATTATGAATAAAAGAGGTGAGTTGTAACCCGTTTCTAAAATGATAAGCTTAAATCATATTTAATCAATATTAATAAAAAAAAGTTTCGAAATGTTTAAAAATAATTTTATAAGAATATTAGAGAAGTCCACTACCTATAGATCAACATACTTCAGGTCTATGGCCAATACATTATCGAACTCAAGTGGCGATAAAAAAGTGGACAGCTGGTGAACAAACTAGATGACTATGAATACCGATTAGATGATTTATGAACTAGCAAATATGTGATCAAATCGGACGGCGGAGGGTAGGTAAATTGTATCCAAAGCAACTTTCAATAATGGCAAGAAAAAATTTCGATGATAACATTATTTCTGAGAAAGGAAAATATCGTACGTGGGCATTAGTTGTAACGTTTGCATTGAGCCATTGATAATTTTATGATACTCGGATTAAAGTACGATAAAAATAGATGCTTGTAAGATACGTGTACGATAAGTTCCATTCGAATTTCATTCATTTTATTATTATGACTATTCTTGCCTTGTAGCTCAAGTTCAAGAACATCAACCGAACTTAAGAGACGCTCATTTAAATGGACGCTACTTAAATACATCAAAAGTTTTTATTAAGTTAAAAGAAAAATTTGCAAGCTGGAAATAAAAATAATATTTTTTTAAATATTAAAAAAATTGCAATAGCTTCATTATATATTTTTTCCAGAAAGTACTGAAATTAAAGACTTAATTATACCCATTTGTTTTTAAACAAGTATTTTAATATTTATCCGATTTTTTTATCGGTTAATAAAAGATCAATTCTGAAATAAATCCTGAAACAAAGTTGAGAATAAAATTCTAGAATTGCTATTTTATATTGTTGTACATTATTTTGAATTATTTTTTTTGCACTTTATTTAATATTAAAAGCTAAATACGACGGCAATAATGTTAAATTTTTCTGAGTAATCAATAACACAGGTTTAAAAATTTTACTTTTTTTCTGCGCACGGTAAAATACGAGCAAACATCAGCCATTAAAAACAAAGCGCACCTGAGGTTCGATGATGGATACCGTGTTTTTTACGGTAAAAAATTTAACATTCTTATATTACAATATGAGAATGCACATGCAGTATTCCAGCTTTAATTTGAGTTATTTTAAGTCTTTCGCACTTCGGGTTCGTCAGTTACGACTTCAAAATGAGTCAAAAACACGTTTTTAGAGAGCTTTAACTCCATTTTTCTCTAAAACCTGACGTAATAGGACATTTTTGTTTGCGGATTTGGATTTAGTGCACAAAGAACTTTTCTTTTTTAGACTACAAAATCTATATGCAGATTTGTGTACCTAATCAGTGATTTCCTTCTTCGAATTTCTCGTATAGAATATAAAAAAAGCGTAGAGAAATTTTATCTTCTTGATAATATTGTCGTTGACATTTTTCATCGTTTTTGCAATTTTTTCTACCTTTAAATTATATATATCTAAATATACACTTGCCACTATTTAATCTGTTGCTGCTGACAGCACATTTTCCCTATCAGTTGCTCATATTTAATATTTATAGCATGCTATTTTTTTTTATTTCTTTCTCTCTCTCTCTCGCGTTCAACCCCGCGATTACAATCGCGAAAGATTGCAGACTGTAGGTACAGCAGTCACGTTGCCGCACTCCTCGTCCCGATCTGTTGGGATCACGCAACTTTTTTCCCTGTCCACGCCATTACACCGCCTACTTACATCGTACTACTTGAATACAACATTTAGTATTTTTCATTACTAATATAGCAATTGTAAATCAATTTTGTGTAGATCGAAATCAATCATTTTTAACGCGTGTTGCTTCATATACCTATCTGTATTATATAGCACATTTATGGCACTTCTATCTTGTCTATATGACTTTATAACATTCTTACGCCAAAACAAGATCAGTACTAAAAATTTCTGTAAAGTTGACACTTCACTTTGCTAAAGAATCGACAGTTCTATCAGTATTTCTATTTGTATCTGTAATAATTCTGTAGTCCATGATAGTTTTTAAAAACAGTTCCATTAATATTATTAAAACATTTGTTAATATTATTGAGAATTAATATTATTAAAACATCTACAAATATATGATGCTAATTTTCCGTGACACCTCATATTTCGAAAAAAGTACTGTTAAATATAAAATTCTATAAGTCTCGAAAAGTTCTATAATTCCTATGTTTTATTAATATAATTCCGCTTTTAAATACTTTAGTACTAAAGTAAATTTTTAATTTCAGTGTTGGCACTGCATATTTTAATAAAGTGTGAAGTGCTGCTCAATTCTATCGTTATTTTCAACAGTTCTCGACAGTTTTCGCATAATTCCAATAATTTTAAACGTTTTATTAACAATTCCGACCCTGAAGTATTTTTAAATAAATTTTTAACTTTATCGCTAACACTGCACACTTTAATAAAATAAAAGTGCTGCTTAGTACCGTAATTTCCTTATATTTTTCAAAATTTTTGTTGTTTTATTGGCAGTAGAACTATCAATAGAACTATCAATAGAACTATTTCTAAAAATTATTTATTATTATTTTTAAATATTATAAGTTTTAGTATTTTTATATGTATATTTCTAATTTACTTTTAAATAATATATTATTTCTAAAAATTATTTACGTTAAATACTATTAGAAATTATAGAATCTATTGCGGGCAAATAGAACTATCGATAAAATTTTCGATTTCGTAAAGTGAGGTATCAAATTCACGAAAACGTACTAAAGTCAAAAGTGCCTTGATATTAAACGTCATAAGATTGATACTCTTATGAACGTATTCAGAAAATAAGCCTTCTATCTTTTTAATGTGATCGTTACACGGAGAGAATTTTCTCTTAAAATTTACCCTGAAATCATGGTAGTTGTGGGACATGTACCACCAAGAATTTTATGCGAGCTATTCTGATTAATATCCACCATAATAAATAATATTAATATCTATTACATTAAAATATAAAATATGTTTGATTAATTTTACTAAAATATATCTAGGAAATTTCAATAATTTTTCAAAATTTACCAATCTGCTTGGTAATTTTTATCACATTGTTTGTAAAATGTCTTGTATATTTTAAAAATTCCTTGGTTGCCAAGTTGTCCTAAGTTTGTAGTGAATTTAAGGGTAAAATATAACAAAAAATTATCTCCATGTAATACTTAACTCATCGAGAAAGATTGCAATTTTTAATAATCGACGAGTGTGAAGTTTACCGCCCTTCGGCTCGGGCGGCATATCACACGAGTCTGAAAAAGCTTTCGATCCAAGGTGCCATGCACACGATATTTTTTACAACACCTTTACGGAAATGTTCGACTTTTGAATGCATGTAGAGTGAGTGCGTTTGGTATTCCATTCGTACAATTTATACGCGCGTATCGTTAAATAAAAAGAGAAAAATAGAGTGATGTGGGCGAAGCCCCTGGTGGAGGCCGGTGTGGGGGACGAAACCCCCACATAACACAAAATTAAAATAATAATAAAATTTCAAAAAATAAATAATTTTCAAATAAGATACAAGCCATTTTCGGTCTAAGCTTATATCTTAGGCAGCTCAATATTAATTTCCGTGTATATGTATTATTATAATACATATATATTCCAACTTATTACTGCGCGCCGATTACAGTCGGATATAAATAATTTTAATTGCATTTTAATGCACTAAATCTGATTGATTTAGGATTTTATTTACATAGGATATTATGTAAATAGGTATAATTAGTTATCTCATTATTTAGTGATATTATTAAAAAAAACAACAATTCCAAATCAGTAGTTTTAATACAAGTAATTTTTGAAATAATAATTATTTTTTTATTTATTAAAATTAATATAATTTTTACAAAAAAAGTCTTATTTTATTAGTTAGTAGATTTAATATTTACATTACAATTTTCAAATTGGAAGATCGGATTATTTCCTCGATTTTGTATTGCCTGTTACTTTACTTTCTGCCCGCTATACGAGGCAGAAAGTACCAATTTTCCTTCCTAGGGAGGAAAGTAAGCCTTGGCGTGAAATTGGCCACTTTCGTCCCTCTCTACAGGCATAAAAAGTCGGACTTTCCGTGGAGGTGTTGTAAAATAGTATATTGTGCACCAAGGGGCAAAAGTAGCGTTTTTCAGACAAGTATGAAGTTTGCCGCCCTCGCCTTCGACTCGGGCGGCAAATCACACGAGTCTGAAAAAGCTTTCGCCCCGAGGTGCACACGGTATTTTTCACAATATCTTTAAGGAAAGTTCGACCTCCATGCCTAAAGAGAGGCGAGAGTGGCCATTTCACGCCAGGACGGCATAGCGGGACAAAAGTAACCCGCCCTAGGGAGGAAAGTGGTTACTTTCGTCCCGCTAATGCCGTCCTGGCGTGAAATTGGTCACCTTCGCCCCTGTCTACAGGCATGGAAAGTCGAACTTTCCGTGGAGGTGTTGTGAAAAAGAATTAACGTCTAATAAGTAAAAATCAATAAGCTTTAAAAATATCTCGGTATCTAAAGGATCAAACTTTGTTAAAATTTCGTATGGTCAATATCACAAGTTTAGTCGAATAACAATTAAAAATCTTTAAAATTTCACTGTTTATCATATCATCGCAAAATATCTTCGTTGATTGAATTAACTGAAAACACGTAAAATGTAATAAAGTCGCCGCGTAATCGATAATGCGCGGCAAATATAAAGACGACTATGCAGAATAAATAACATTACTCAGACACGGAAATGTCCATGATAGATAATTAACAAATCCACCTGTGTGTGGTATTCGCGGGATCATGCGCCGATTACTTCAGTTTTGCTTTAATTCTATTTTTTTACCGAATTTTTTAGGAAAAATGCATTACACTCGAGTCGATAATTGCGTTTTTTGCGTCATACGTGCATAAATTGCGTCAATTCACTTAATACGATGCCATCTCGGGCACCTATAACGCCACAATAATCGAATGCAATTACTTAATCAAACAAGTTTCTTATAAATCTAGATACAATTACATAATTGCGGAAAGTCCTACGTAATAAAGATTATTTTTTGTATTTTATACATTTAGTTAACATACTCTCTAAATCTCATAGAGTAATTTCGAGTAATGATTGGGATAGTCACCTTAAAAGAGATGATTGTTACTATAATTTAAGTAAATGCGGTTACTCATAAGGTAGGAGTAAATTTTTTATATTTTTTAAAACAGTTACTCTATCAAAGTGATGTAATCTCACTCTAAAGCTAATCATGATTGACTAAAGATTGACTGATAAATGACTCTAACAGAGTAAAATTTTCTACTCAAAATTGTAGTGTGACAAATTCATTCCTATGGACACTGATCTACTGTACTCGAAAAGAGTGTCCTTTCACTCAAATGGAGTGCAATTTCACTCCAACTTATAGAGCAAAATTTTACTCTTTCTTAGAGTGGCAAATCACTCCAAGTGCACAGGCTTAATTTTCACTTTTCGTTACATTTGCATTTCACTCATTTTGATATTTCTCTTGACTCTTCGACTTTTAGAGAATGTATGAAGAGTAGTTATATATTATTTTGTATCCGCGCACAGATGTCACGTAACGTAGTTAGTTTAATTGCCTTGATATTGAAATCTAGAAACTGATATTAGCTAAAATGAAATGGAAGTTTTTAATCGATCCCCTTAGGGTTACAATTCTCATCCATCACTACCCTTCTCCTCTCACTTAACCCTTTGGACCAACGGGTTAACGTCTCTTTCCGAAAGACGGAGCCCAGTTTTCTCCGCACGAGAATCCTTTTCTCGCACGGAGGGCGCAGCTTTTGGAAATAAATTACATGTTTACGTGCTCAAGTGGACTCGAACCTGGTTTCTCAGATTACGAGTCTGGCGTTCTACTACTAGACCACACTGCCGCCCATATTGGCTATAATATAATTGGATATATTTATAGAAGAACAGGCAGAAATTGTGGCAGATAAAGTTCAAATTACGAAAAGTTCTGAAACGTGAAGTGAGATCGCATAATATAGCTGAAGCATTCTATAAGCCATACCAATTCTCCGCGCGTATTGTCTTCTGCTACTCGTACCGTTTAATTTCGAACATGAGATTGCAACCCGTTCTTCTTCCCGTGAACATAAAGAGAATCTTCCCCTCGTAGAGGCACTCGTAGAAGCGCTTAACGTATCACACGCAAATGAAACACGGAATCGCGTTTAACGATGACAATCTCGGGTCAAAGCTCGTTCTCAAGTCATCAATGTTCATCATAGACCCGCATGACGCGCCCTGACGTACCGCTACCGATCTAATAAGCACATGGCGGAAATAGAGATCGAGATAATAAGCTTTAATCCACCATCAGCACGTGCTACTTGACCTATTAGATATATTACAAAGTATTTTTCTAATAAACATGACAATGGAATTTATTATATATACAATAAAATTCTTTTACTATCAATTTCGTGTTATTAAAAAACATTCAAGTAATATTTAAGTTAAAGCTTAAACACTAATATTATACTATGTTGTACCAAATATATAAATATATTGAAATATATAGATATATAGATAGTAAAATATTATTGTAGATTAGATTATAGTGGCCGTATTTTTAAGTTAATAATTAGAAATAGCGCGAATTGTGTCAGTAAAACTTATTACTGTGTCAAAAATGACAAAAAATTTACTCGTTTTTATTCTATTTACTCTATTCGTCATTTTTTCTCGTTTTGGCAGAAAATTAGTTTAATTTTAAATAGTTCCGTATATATAGTTAAAAATCTCTTAACTAATTGGCAGCTTGATAGGTTTAGTTTAGAATTAAAATATCGAAATATTGGGTATCGAGAAATAAGAGATCGCACTCCGCGCGATAAGGTGGAAAGTAGTTCAACTTAAATTAGGTCCTCCAGTAGTCATAGACAATCGAAAAAGACGTTTTCCTTATAGCGGTGCGAAGTAATAGAAATCTGAATGGAAATTCTGACAGCAGAGAAATTGAAATAAATATTCAAATAATGTAATCGAAAAAAAAACATTAAAATGGCTTTCTTTTTTAATAAATCCCGAAACAAATTTTCTAACAGTTTATAGAAAACAAGTTCTACTATCGGATGCGTTTAAAGAATCCCTGAAAAAGAAACATTCCTCTTTCCGGTCTTCCCCAAACGTGCCCCGATCTACTTAGTTATCTTCGAGAATTAAAATAAAACGTCCGCTGACGTACACGGTACGCAATTATTTCGCCGACGATCGATGATATTGTACGTTTCGAAACCGCAAATTGCGGATAACGGAACTGCCATTTAATAGCGTGGACTGAGAAGGAAGAGGAGGGGGAAATTACGTGACTCGTCCGAATTATTTCGTTCGATCGTGACTTTGATAACGGGGGACAGGTTGTACTCTGCTCGAATACCCGTCGATCGATAAGCGGTGGGGCATCAAAGTACCGCCGCCCATCAGCTGTTTCCGCGCAAAGAATGGCCAGGTCGGGGCCGGGGCCGATCGGATTCGCCGCGACTTTGGCAGCTCGTTATTCCATCACGATCGATGGATCGCGCGATGGGCGCGAGGCGTGTCGCTCGGACTCCTCTCCTCTGCGACCGTGAGTCGTGATCGCGTGTCTTCCTGTATGTGCCGGGCCGTATGAAGGATATTAAACCTTCGCCCCAGCAAATCCCGCCTATATTATCGCTTCTTCTTGCGTAACCGTTTCGGCAGGTCCTTTCATTATTCGTCCGATAGCCTCGTTGTTCTTGTACAGTTAACGCATTTATAGCCATGAATACAAGTCGTTACATTAGTGATACTTAAAGTAAACGATCGCAGAAAAAAATTAAACCTAAATATCGTGTGTGTGTGTATATTTTGAGGTATTAAATTATTCTCTTAAAATTCGATTGTCACTATAAATAAGATATTAGATATTATTGTTAACCTTTCTCATAAAATGATGTAAAATACTCGTATGTTATAGTAATAAATAAAAATAAAGTATAAATGCTAGTCAATAAATTCGAGCTCACAATCAGAAAAAAGTCTACGGCATTTAAAGGGATAATTATCGCAAAATTAAGATACTTTCGAGGAGGTCTCACGTATTATCTGGCACTTCGGCAATTATGTATCAAAATTATGGCGGAGTAACAATATGCCACATGCAGCGGACCGGCAATCTTTTTCATCGTAATCTTTTTCAGCAAATTTTCGCAAATCTACACTGGGAAGTAATAATAAAACCAAATATACGCAGTTTGGCGCAATTATTTAACTAATGACGCAATATGCTTCGAGACGCTGCCTTAAACTATCGTCACACAAAGCTGGCTATATAACTGGTCGTATAACGCCGTATAACATTATATTACAACGTACGTTTTTATTGTATAACGTTTTTATTGTATAGTACGTTTTTAGAATATCTTCCAAAAATATAGTTCTTCCAAAAATTATTGTATATCCTGAACATTTCTAGTCTATATTCTTCAACTATTTCTTAAAAAAAAAAAAAAAAAAAAAATCTATGTAAAGGAAATGTAAAAATATACAGAAATAAATTTCTATATTATGAAATTAATCATATACACGTCTTTACATTTTTATAAAGATTCCTTATATATTTCTGTCTAATATTCAAGATCTACATATTTAAAAAAAAATCATGTAAAGGTGCAAGGTGATACGGAATTGCTCAACAATGTCTATATTTTTTAACAAAACAAATTAATAAATTTACAAAAAATTTAATTTTTTATTTGTCCTTTTTTTTATTAATTGTACATAATTAGACTGTCCTCTTTGTATGTATACAAAATGCATATATTGTACTCGTATATAGTAAATACATAATACGTGTATGAATGGCTATACGTAATACATGTATAAATAACTATACATATATGTAAATTGTTTGAAAAACTGATTCAAAAAATGATCCAAAATGGTTCGAAATGTTTAATAATCTTAAATATTGATACAAATATTCACAAACCAATAAAGCCATTTGCGGTCTGGCTATATTGGCTTTTTCTACTAACGAAATTTTGTATCAAAAAACCTTCTATAAAAAAAACATATTTCTCTATTTAGTTTATTCTATTTCAACAATACAATTCTACGCGCAACTATAAATATTTTTTTTCTAAAAAAAGTAATTAATTTATACTCTTATTTAACTTATTTATACGCAGATTTAATCGCGCTCTCCTTGATTACCAAATGCGCGTATGCCTGCCATTATTATTACGAAGCGGAAATGAGTGATTCATCAGGACCGATAATACGACCGCCAGGTTCTCGTGTGAAAGCTACCTAACAAGTACGACGGTATCTCCAGGACAAGAGAAGGGGGCCACGAAAAGAAGCGGCCCGATTTTATGGGGCCTCATTATCAGCTTTACTTGCTCCTCTCCTTTGATTTTGTCTTATTATTGCACGCGCAAAACAGACCATGCTCTCCCTCACCAACACTTTTTCCACGAAATACGTTAGTTCTGCAAAAGATTATTCATGAAATAGAAAGATTAATTAACTTCATGCATTTTTCATTTAGTGACGAAAATTTGTTTCATAGTTCAACGCTATCACATAAAAATTGGCGTTTACATAGACATAGTATATGGAATAAAATATATCGTAAAAATTTAAACAAAATTATATCACTAAACTCTAAATTGATTAAATTAATTTTACATAACGTTGTCCAGTTGTTCTTTTTCTTATAACACTTTAAACGCAAAGAGTTAGATTGTTAATCAAAGAGCTTCGTGTAATAATTGAATTCCTATATATATATTATATAAATATCAGCTATATATTAGAGTATATTATATAAGACAGTAATTAAAAACTTATACATATACTTTAAGACGTGTTTCGGAAAAGTAACGAAGTGAATATGCTATATGTAACATAAAAACGTCTTGGATTTTCTTATCAACTCAATTATTCCTTATGTCTACTTTCTTAGCCTTAAAAACCGAGTTCTGAAATAAACAGAAATTAGGTCGTACCACTGTTGTAATAACGCCGTTTCCAAATATTCGCCAGATATGTTTTTATCCCCACTGTTAGCGCAGTAGTAAAAGTATCGGCTTGGCTCTCTGACGTTTCTCGGGCGGAATCGGAGCGCGATAGATAACCTTCGTGTTAAGGTTAAACCGGTCTTTAACAACGGCAAAGAGAAAATACATAAATAATACCTCGTACGAAAATGCATTCGATAATTTAGTAATCGGATGACAAGCAATCTCGAAATTCGAGTTACTCAAAGGTTACTCCACCCAGACGTAAATAATTTTAAACGCGGACAATCTCCAATATCGAGGTAACTGATTTATAGTAACTGAGGTAACTGATGATGAATAAGAGTATTCATAAAATTACAGTCTTAATAAAAGCGAAAGTGTATAGTCACGCTATTTTTTTTTTTAATTTGCACCTCCATCGAAATAATGAATCAGTCAAAACGACAACGAATTTTCACGGTAAAAGAAGCACATCATTGATTAGACAAAATAAAACTGCATGTAAATCATATGCAATTCAAATTATAATAAACTCTTAATTAATAATTTTTCATATCTATTAATCAACCAATTGAGACGACAAAAATTAGAGGCGTATAAAATAAAAAAAATTTGTAATTATTAAAAATGTGCGAAATAATATATTCAATGACATAAAATTATCGTGAGGTAACAGCGATACCTTTTTGTAATTTTTAACTATTTATTGAATATTATAGAATCAACTAGTTGAATACAAGTTTCAGAGCCATATTTTATCCGTGAAATGTTGGTACGTGTAATTAACAACGCATTTTCGCGAGCGTATTGATCCGCTAGCTCATAATGCAGTTAATATATGTTCGTTTCTACAACTAATATTTACTCAGCTAACGCCTGGGTTCTAACACGCTGCTCAAGCATGGTATTACAAGTAAGATAAGCCTAGGAGCACGTACGTAAAGCACGGCGTTTTGCAGGTCGCACGGGTACGATAAAAATGCTGAGGGAGGCCAAGGTTAACACTCGAACGATATTCTAGAACACAATAGGGGCACACACCAATGTGTCTTCAAAGACGTCATATTACACGTAACGAATAAAATTCGCGAAGTCGAAATAAATTCCTGGAGCGTAAAATAAAATTAATAATCAAAATCTACATCCTAAACGCGTTTTATCAAAAAAGTATTTGCACACCCAGTTTTCTTACAATAACTTTATTCAAAGGAATAATACATAATTACGAATTGTGTCCATAAGTAATTTATTATATTACAATACATTGGACACAATTCATAATTATACGCGCGCACGCGTATGTAATGCATATGTATATATGTAAAAAGTATTTCAAAACTAGAATAATTAAAAATGTGATTTTTTATTTGGATGAGCACAGCGCGTGTTCATTTTACAGTAACAAATAACGTAAACGTTTAAAAAATATTTTTATGTACTGAGTACAAAGTGAAGCAAGCATATATAAACCTATTCTTAAAAAAATAGAGTTATTTAGACATTAATTGCTAATAGCTACGAGCAAGAGTTAAGGAAGATCGCGAAATTCTTTCCAATCATTAAAATGTCCGCGTTTTGCAACGCATGATGATTATGCAAATCGCAATGGTTAATCGAAATTTAAATAATAAGCTTTTCTAATAACAAGTATATTTTATCGTATTCGAAATATGGCAACGGGATTAACAATCCCGATGTTATAATCGTATTGTGATATTTTCAAATTTCCTCGAAACTTCTGTAGGATTTTTAAATTCTAATTTGCACTTAATTTTACGGCATTATTTTATTTCCGATTTTTTGTGTATTTTATATTAATATTGAGTTTTGGTAATTTTTATCCATTTCTCTTCTTTAGGCTATATCGAATCATAAATGTAAATTATGCATTTCCCCAATTTATCAAGCCCTTCTCCTTCCTCCGAGTTAATCGTAAATATGTAAAATATTATAGAAAACTTATGATAATCTTTTAGATCCTATGTAACAATCCACAGTTATATTTATAAAACCTATTTATAACTTGCCCGCTACACCGAAATGAATAATCATTGAGCTATTTCGGTTTTGTATTTACACGAGAAAACTACGATCGCCTAACGGTACCTATATAACTCTCGTATTAAACGTCGATTTACCGAAAATAATTATAATATTAAGTAGATTCCATCAATATCACATTATATCACAAAGATTTAGTAAATTAATATCGACGGCTGTCAATACGAATTAATATCGTTACATTTATTACATCGAGTACCTATCCGCGTTCCAACCAAGCATCCAAGTAAACATATTTTAAATAATACAGTTTTTATCAAGTAGTAAATGCTTCACAATAAGATAAAAACATTTATATATAGTATTACAAAAAAATTCTTTAAAAAATGTCGTAGACAGGATTAAAATCCTTACGTCATATTCAAGCCTTCATTTCGGTCTTTTATTCCGATCATAAATTCGTAGCGACCTCCCTCATCGTGATCTCCGCAAACAATAAGATATCTCGCATAAAAGAGAGAGGAGGGGCTTTCTCCTCACTTCTCGTATTTGTCCAATCGATCAGGCGAGGTACACGGACACACATAACTCTATTCGCTAATCGGCGCTCGTCAGTGTGGCAGCTCACGTTCCTGAGGATTTTCGAAGGTACCCCCCGAGCAATCGCACCGCGTCGCATCGCGTCGCGTCGCGCAGTCTCGAATTTTATCCCTTCGCATATAATTTATCCCGGGTGGCAGACGTGATCGGCAAGCGACGTCCGGTCCATACGCCGTTCGCTATGCGAAAGGAAAAAAAACACGAAATTCTATACGGGCTGTGTTCGACGAGTCGGCGGGATAAAATCGGCTGCGAAACGCCGCACCTCGTCAAACGGTGCAATAGGAATGCGTGATAACGTGTGAATGTATTATCTCTCCTCGCTTATCGATAAAGATATCTCCGCTTTATATGATATCAAAAATTATGAAGCATTCCTTATCAGTCGCGATAAGCCTAATTAGTTGACAAACTGAACAACTTAGTAATATTCATATACCCATATTTCGAGATATTTATCATAAACTTTTTGCAATTAACTTTTTTGTAATTTTATACTCATTGATTTATATGTGTATCGTCTCGTAACTATTAATTTACTTTCGTAATTTATTTGAGTACTTCATGGTATTTTAATTCGATTTCTTGGAGGTGTGCTCTTAACCGGCAATTTTCTCAAAGTATTTTAAGAATTAAAGTGCACCGATTCGCACACGCGTTTTGCGTCGAATTATTCACACTGCGTGACGTTGACCTACTGAGGTTATTGTCGGAGGTGGCCAAAATTAGTGAAAATGTCGCGCTTCAATGCGCCATTGTGACAGGATGACACGGCCGTAAACATAGACGTCGATGAGAAACGTTTTCAGCTGCTTCTGCTTTTGGAACGTCAACATCGCGAAATTTTTCATCGCCTAATTGTTGCACACAAATATAATTCCTAATATAAATGCGCTCCTTGCTACAAGTATTGTAATATTTACTGTTAAATATTAAAGGATGATTAAAACCAATACCATGAGTTAAATAAACATTTTGTTATTTTTAACTATCATGTGTGTTGAAATTTATTATTTTAACTTCATTGGTTTAGTTAAATTAACATTATTCTAGTTAAATTAACGATCTATTGAGTAGTAATAATGGCAACCTATAAGAATGGTTAAAAATGACTCAAATTGAGTATAATTTAACACTACGAATTTAACAGTGTTTAACGCACGAGGTAGAGCATGGTGGAAAACACAACACCGCAAAATACCAATGGACGCCGTACGCGAGACACGTGTAAAAATAATCTCGATACACTTGTAGGCGAACTCCGACCGAGCGTGTTGCATCGGAGCGACCAACGCGACGCAGCATCGGAGATGTTCCTTCAAAACAGTGATACTGCAAAATTATTTTTAATCGAAACTATTAGCGCGTTCGAATTGAAATTTCGCGTAGATCGGACTATGTCGCGTTCTTTTCACCCTATACTGCGGCTTGAACATGAAAAGTTATATACAAACAGTACCTATCCCGGACGTAAGTCAAGCGTACAATGCGTCTAATTTCTCACGGTCAAGTCT
>NW_020226357.1:1793-4450 GCF_003070985.1 Temnothorax curvispinosus | reverse complement strand
TTTTTCACCAGAAAAAGAGCGTCTGTCGTAGAACGCATCTTACGGAAACTAAACTGGTTCACCGAGAGATCATGTCTGGGATTCTGCTCAAGATGGTTGGCCAAGCGATTGGAAATAATGCGTTCAAAGATTTTTCCCGTCTCGTTTAAAAGGCAGATTGGCCTAGCTTTAGGAACTTCACCGCGAGGTGGAATATCCCCCTTAGGTAGACAAGACAAGGTCCGCAATCTTCCGATTGGATGGGAAAACCCCAGACTGCATACATATGTTAAAGCTGGCTGTTAGTCGATGCACCATGCACGGAGGCAACTTTTTAAGGACGGTCGCCTTGAAACCGTCAGGACCAGGCGCTGTGTTTGTAGTTTTTTTGGCTGCAATTGCCTCCTCCACTTCATCAGAAGTGATTGGGGTTCTCCCCGTCTCACAGTCTCCCAGGTTGACCTGAAAAAGCTCTCTACCAGGTGGAAACAAATCGTCCAGCAAACGACTCAATACCTCCGGCTCAAGGGTGGAACTAAGCGCAGGAGTGGGTTTCCTAAGTCTACTCATAACCAGCTTATAAGGAAGATCCCACGGGTCATCCCTGAGTGTATCAATGAGCTCCTGCCATGCAACGGACTTAGTGTTTTGGATCTCATGTTTGAGATTCTGGGTAGCAGCCATATACGCGGTCCTCTTGGCCTCCAAAATCACCGGGGAGTCTCTGCGTCTACCGCGGGTCCAGGCCCTCCTCGCGGCGATAGCCTTGGTTCTCAAGTGCGCAATTTGGTCGTTCCACCAATGAGCCCTATCTACTCTGGCAGCGCGTAGGCGAGGGACTGCCGCCTGACAAGCATCCTGGATGCAGTTGTTAATCCATTTGTCTGGGCCCACTCTGTTAAGATACTCCGGGTCACCAGGAGTAACTGCGCACTTCCATTCGATGGCTTCCTGAAAGAGCCCGATATCCATCCTTCTGAAATTCCACCTTCGGGGTAGTGATGGTGTTATACGCCGAGAGAGTGAGTCCGTAATTTCGAAGGAGATGTAGAGATGGTCCGACATGGACTCCAAATCTTCACGGACCAACCAATCGCGCACTCTATTAAATAGGTCAGGGGAGGTCCAAGTGAGATCAACTATCGAGGTCCCCTGATGACTCGAAAACGTGGGATGATTACCTCGATTCGCAAGTCTCCAATCGAGTTGCGACGCAAGCTCCTCAAGAGCGTCGCCTCTAACGTTGGATGTATTTGAGCCTCAGGAAACAGAGTGGGCATTAAAGTCCCCGCAAATAATAAGCCTGTTGTTGTGAGCCACGCCAGAACAGATCGTGGATAACTCCTCCAAAAAATCCGAAAATTCCGTAAGGTTTACGTTAGGAGAGATATAACAGGATAGGAAGTAAAACTCTCCCAGTCTAATCAAAACGCAGTGTCTTCCGCGGGCCTCCAACGTGGCGGGGCACGTAGTGGCCCTGTTATTGACGTAAATAGCCGCGAGGCCGTCATGACTATGGAACCATAGCTGGTATGGGCTATGTGATCTGGCGGGTTCCGAGATCGCGCAGACAGCGGCCCCCATCTCTCTAGAGTGGTGAACAAGGAGGTCCTGGGCCTTCTTGCTACCGTTCAGATTTAGCTGTAGACAGGGTCATCTCTGTGCCGCCGCTCGACCGTCGGACACAGGTCCCCTACGTCTTCCTCGAATCGGCTCAACGCTCGTACAAATATTAAGTGAACCCAGCCGGTGGTCGCTGGGTCTTCCGGCCTCCCTGCAAATGACACAGCGGGGATCCTCTCTACAATCACCGATTTGGTGACCGCGTTCGCCACATCTAAAACAAGCGCCCGTTCAGTCTTCCGGAAAATTGCACGTGGTGCGGACATGACCATAGCGCCAACACTTGAAGCACTGTACAGGCCTCGCCTCCAGTAACTCAACTCGGGCAATGGTCCAACCAATTTTAATTTAGTTTGTTGCCGAAATTTTGATGGCTGCGGAGAGGGGGCATTTAACCCAAACGGAATTGAGTCCGTTGTTCATTTTGCGAATGTTACCTAGTTTGACGAGGTGTTCGTCGCAGTCGCCAACCACTGAAACTTCGTTCAGTATCTCTGTCGGCGAAATGGAGTCATCAAAACTCCAAATTCGCAGTTCTCCCATAGTGATGCGGATATTGTTGACATCAAGAACTTCCCTGAGTTTACCCACAAGTGAGTCAGTTTTGGTAGTGCCGTCCGCGCCCGGGATCTCGATGATAATCTCTCCATTGATGCCGCGTCTAATCTTGGAGGTCTCAATTCCAAGAGTATCTAAATTTATATTCTCGCGGGCCTTCTTCAGGATGTCAGCATAACTAACGTCATCCTTGAGGCTCGTAATAGACACCGCGGCGGTTTTAGGCGGTCTACGTGAGCGAGTGGTCGAATGAGGAGCGTCTCCGAAAACCCCCCGTCGAGATCCTTCTTTCCGAGTCGTCGCTTCAATAGGCGGTGCAGAGGTCTGCGGACCCATAGACTCCCCATCCGAGATACCGGAGGTCTCTGTATCGTTCCTAAAGGATGTCTTCTTTATCCTTTTCTTCTTAGGAAATTCCTCCGATTTCGAGCCAAACCTGGCACGAAGTACCTCCATGTTGGCCACCAGTTGTTGGATCTGTTGATTCATGCATTCCA
>NW_020226357.1:1195-1693 GCF_003070985.1 Temnothorax curvispinosus | reverse complement strand
CTAACGGAAGGAGATCTCTTCTTGTATGAATTAGGAACCCCGATTGCATCCGTTTCCGATCCCGAGGCACTAGTGGGATGTTTACGCAACTTGACAGTTCTGTCTCGAAGTATCTCCGAAGAGATAACTCTAGGTTTTCTCTGTGGGAGAGGGGGAAAGTCTTCGACACGAGTTAATGGTTCCCCAAAGTTTGTTTTGCGAGTATCAGCAGAGTTATTTTCAGAAACCTTTAAAGGAGATCCTCTCATGTTTGCGGTGTCTCTCATACTTTTCATCTCCCTGCGGAGCATTTCCATATCCTTGCGGAGATCTTCGTTCTCTTTACGGAGTATGGAGTACTCCTTCTTCTGGAGCTCCTGCTCGCGAGTAATTTTGCGCAGTTGTGTAGTCAGATTTTTGTTCTGTAATTCGAGATCTGCTACGTCACCAGCGGCACCCAAACGTTCACGATAAATGTCTATTATTTCGCATATATTTGAAATGCCGTCTCTGAGGTAT
>NW_020226357.1:0-1095 GCF_003070985.1 Temnothorax curvispinosus | reverse complement strand
TGTTTGGTTGTTGGCACCGGAGTGTAGATCTCATTCTCCGAGGTTGTATATCTTCTTTTCAGGGGTTTAGCCGTGTTTTCCGGAGAGTCCGAAGGAAATCTCTCCTTCCTCTTTTCCCTATTTGGGGTAGGCAGAGGGATATCTTCGTCATCATCGTCATCGATCATAACCACGTCTCCCGTCAACTGTTGGTCCCGATGCACTGATCCCTCCGAATCAGACACACCAGGAGGAGCGAAAGTAGAATCGGTTCTCGCGTCATCCGAGACCTGAGGATCCTCGGTTGTTGTAACATCCGCAATAATCTGTTTAGCAAGTGTCAGACCTTTATCGTAATCCTC
The DNA here is from genome assembly GCF_003070985.1 of Temnothorax curvispinosus. Lineage (NCBI taxonomy): Eukaryota > Metazoa > Arthropoda > Insecta > Hymenoptera > Formicidae > Temnothorax > Temnothorax curvispinosus. Next base: position 754 of record NW_020226357.1, on the reverse strand, counting down.
TTCTTCCATTTCCACCACCTTGGTGGCTTCCTCCGTCGTATTTGAGTCAGCAACTGCGCCTGTCCAATCAGGACGCAGTGCTATTTGTGTACTTAGCCCATCGCTTGATTTAGGGACAAGCCCATCGACACGGGGTTCGCTGGGACTACAACCCCCCCGCGCCGGTCTCTGGGTCTCCGAACCCCCTGAGACGGTAAGTTTCTTCTCCTTCTTTGTACCTTTCATGTTGTTTATGTTTCGTTATTTCAGGGGTGTGCTCCCCTTAGGACTAAAATTCGGGTGCACCCCGTCCATGGCGCATCCTAGGACCGCTCATTAAAGATTGCGCAGTGTCCGGCTGCAAATCTTGCAGTCAGATGTGAGACTGCCAGTTTCATTATCCCACGCAGAGATGAGCAGCACGAGGGATTGATTTAAGAATAATCGTCGAGGATTATTCAGTATTAGACTCCAAAGAGTAAAACGTCCATAGTAGTGACTAATAATTTAGTCTTTACCCATATATACATCTATATATTCCTATATATACAACTCGGTATGCACGCATACGATTCGTCTAACTAAAATTAAAGCTATAGTCTATTGTAATATCAGTTTGTTAATTTATCTATCCTATTTATCAGATTTTTACAGGTTTTTACTCAATTGTATTTATTCGTCGTTGAATATCAGAAAAAAGTGTAAAACATTATTTTCTGAATATAAATAAATAAATAGAATCATCAAGAAAGCATGAGTTCAGTAATGTGATTGT
>NW_020226356.1:0-3225 GCF_003070985.1 Temnothorax curvispinosus | reverse complement strand
TATCTCCAAATTTGCGGAAGTTAAAGCTTCCTCTATGAGGAAGCCAAGTGCAAATTTCTAATTTGCACAATTTTTTTAAATTGCCACACTGTCAAGCGGTAGAAGGGAGTCCTTATCCCTGCTGGAACACACACACACACACACACACACACACACACACACGCACATAGCAGAGAGGGTTTGAAGTCAATAAATACTACGAGAGTGACGAGCCGTAGGGTCCTTATCCCTGCTGACACACACACACACACACACACACACACACACACACAATGAGGTGTAAATCCGACCGTGCAACCTCCACGCGGTACACCTTGTTTTATTTATATTTACAGCAAAAATGTCGATTTTCTATAAGGAATAATGTTAATTTTATCAACTTTAAACTTAAATAACTCTTAAATAACTTCTAAATTTTACAGAGTATTTTTAATTTAATTTAGAAACAATTTACAGCAGTTTCTGAATATATTTGAAATACCTCCAATACATCCTTAATTACAATAACTTTTAAACCAGTAAGAGAATTGTGCTGAAATTTTACACAGATACTTAGACGTAATAATAGAACAATCTATAAAATTTTTAGATTTTTGGTAATGCTTTGAGATGTCACCCATACATCCTTAAAGCCAACGGCTCATGGAGGCCAAAAGGTTGATTTTTGGGAATCATGCTTATAATGACTTTTGATCAGCATCACATAAATTATCTATTTCCAAAGTTTCAACCAATTTCACCGAAATCTACTATCCTACAATGGTATTGAAATAACACCTTATTTTGACTTTTGAACGATGATAGCATGTAAACGGCTGATGTTTATGAATATTGTCCTTGTGATTTTTGATCAGCATCACATAAACTATTTATTTCCAAAGTTGTAGCTAATTTCACCGAAACTCAAAATACGTATGATTATGGTGGGGTCCTTTCAAGCACAATTGTATAGTATATTCGAAAAATTTCTATCCAAATAATGAGAAATATAAACAAAAAACAAATAAAAGATATCAATAATATTCAATAATATTTAAAGGTTTTATAGAAGAAATGGAAAATTCAATATAATCAAGTGTGAAAGTTATAGTATTTTAAAATAATATTGTATATATTTCAGAAATCAAAATATAAAACAAAACCCGCCAACATCGAAGAGTTGAAACAAAGAATAATTGACGAAATAAGCTTGATAACCGTTGATATATTAAGAAATATTAGAGAATCTTTTCAATTAAACACACTGTTAAGTTGTGTAAGGAAGTCAATTCAAACATCTGCTGTAATTATCACCAAGCGTACGCGCGCATGTACGCACACACAAGAGGTATAAATTCGGTCAGGCAACCTCCGTGTAGTACACCTTAGGTAATGCTAATGCCGGTACCAGAACTTTATCAATGCATATCTCAGAAAGTAAGGGAGACGTAGGGATAAACGTAATATTTTGCTTTTGCTTATTTGCATCGCCATTTTCCATTTGCTTGTTTTTGTGACTTCTCTCTTTTGTAAGGTAAACACATTCTTTACCTACATTATGGAATGGATAAAATCTAACTACATTTTATAATTAAGTAGAAAAATTAAATTTTATGAAAATCAAGATTTGTTACGATTGTCCTCGCCCCTAGGGCCAGTTGTAACAGAGCTCAGGGTTGATTGTAACATAATAAAATAAAAACAAACATATAATCAATGTAGCAACGTTTTATTTCAGTCTTGATAAGTGGTTCAAGAGACAAAGATACTTTTCTCAAATAATTATTATACTTCTGAGCGTTTATTTCAAACATAAATTATACAAACATAAAATTAATAAAAGTTGTTTATACATACAACAAGGAATTTCTCTTTTATAACATAAAACTAGCTGGTTACCCGAGGCTTCGCCCGAGGGTTTTTTTTTTAAACAACTTTATTTGTGTTATTACATTTGTGTTCTAGCTAATCTTATATCCACTATGTTCGGAATTAACACGGATGATATGTGGATCTGGTTCCGCGTCGGCTTACCTGTCGGAAGGTTATCTAAAAGAACGGGTTAGGGATACCTGAAAGAAACTCTCAGTCAAGTCTATAGCTCTAAAACTCGATGTCTAATTATATTCATATGTCATCACACATATGCATAGTTCAATTATTTTCGTATAATGATTTATAAGTAGAGAGAAAATAGCAAACGGACTTAAACAGGTAATAAGTCAAATCCAAAACGGAAACAAAGTTAGCACGGCTTGTATCATTGAAAGACACACTTTCGCATGCAGAAAGGAAATAGTCACACAAATGCAACGGACTGTACTAATTATCTCTGATTTGTGGCAATAGACGTTAACGTAAATATTATAGTTGTAAGACACCCGTATGAATAAGCATAAGTAAAATTAACGTGTCTGTCGTGAACAAAATTAACGTGAGTACGGATTACACGGTAATGCAGTAAACGTAAACATAACCGTCATAAGTATAATATTAATTCGGATAATTAATGCGGATCACTTTCATGGAGAAAGTGAGGTTAGAAAAGGATCTGTCACCTTGTATTAACGCAGTAGGACAAGAATCGAATTATGACTCTGTCGCGGAGAGCCGGAGGTCTCTCCTCTTTCTCTCTCTCTCAATACCTTGGTACAGGTAAGATATTCACATTGGCACGTGGAAGGATGCCGCAAGTCGGGCACTGCCGTAATGGCGGACAAGAATACTGCCGCCTTCCGCGTGACCCTTGGCCACTTTCTCTTAAATCTCGAAGCTGCCCTCAAATCTCGAAACTGCCCTTAAATCTCGTATTGGCAACAGCAAGCGTCTCGTACGCCTCGTATTGGCAACGGCAAGGGTCAAACCCTGGTGGTCATCCGCGGAATAACCGTGTAACTGCCCTCGAATTCGTACACCACACACAAGATAACGTAACAATGTCGTCTCACGACACAACCAACTTCAACACACGCACGCGGGAGAGTCCATGAACGCTCGCCCCCCTTCAACGTCTGTCTCGAGACCTCTCCGTCGATATATCGAGTCGTTCAATCGACCGCGTTATCGGCGTCGATAACATTGCTCCTTTCTGTAACACAACTAATATATGATTTATAAACACATATTTTTAATAACTTTCCACATCACCCATGATCCTCGCCAAATTCAATAACAACCTTCCTCAAAAATGATACTTTATCCATCAAATAACTTATACATTTTTTAGACATAAATCGGTACCTCCTT
>NW_020226355.1:0-1425 GCF_003070985.1 Temnothorax curvispinosus | reverse complement strand
ATTAAAAGTTTATTGCATATTTTGGTTTTAGAATATATTGAACACTTACATCGACATGAATAATAAACCCGATTTAAATCTCAACGAGGATTTATGCGAGGCACAAAAGGAAATAGACATGATTATGTTGTGCTTGTTGTACAGTATAACAAGTAGAACAATAACAGGCCTTGCTAGAGACGCAATAATAAAACTTATTATGGGTAACATTCATTGCGTAACTATGTTAGACTGGGCCAAACGATTTGTCGAACTTCGCGGTGTGCAAAGATTGATGGAGGTAGCCAGTGAAATGGAGGAATACAATTCCGAATCTTTGCTAGACATCACGTCTTCCACGCGAACTATAACCAGTGTGTGCTTAGCAATGGTATATAAAAACGTGTATAAGAACTGTGATGATGAGAAAACATTTACCAACGCCGTTGATGAATTTATTGAAGATAAATTGCATTCGCCTGACGTACAATCTAAAGTATGAATTTTGTAACTTTCGATCTTTTCTTGTCATTAATTTGTTTCAAAATAAAAAGCCGGGTATCTTCGAGTATCTTTTTTTGACTATAGCTTATTTGAGCAATTTGAAACTTTTTAAAGCAAAAATGTCAGATTTTTTTTTTCAATTGTAGATATTGTATTCTGTAAATTTTAAATTAAAATACGATTATATCAGAGTTTAATCGAAATTTACTCAAGAATATGACTTTGTCAGCTGTATTTTCTAAAGTGTAATTTACCAGAAATTTTTCCTATTTTCTATCAAAATTAAATAACACTGTATGCAGCTATAGCTTTCTTGATTTTGAATGATGTTTCACGAAACGTAAAACTTAATAGTTAATTGACTGTTTTACAGGTGCGTGTTGTAGTTGCGATAACAACCTTATTATTCGGCCCGTCAGATGTTGGAAACGCAGTTGTGATTAAAGAAGGGATTTTAGAAATGATCTTCGTTATGGCGGGAACGGATGATGTATTGCAGCAGACAGTGGCTCTTGAATGTATCGTTGCCGCTGTGACCAGAAAAGACAAGGTCGACGCGATCATAAACCAAGGTGTTAATATATTGAAAAAGCTGTGCGAGTCTAAGGATGAATCAATTCGGGTTCGAGCGTTACTGGGTTTATGTAAGTTAGGTAGTTCCGGAGACCCAGACGCGACTATTAGACCGTTCACGGATGGAGTGACCAAGGAATTGGCCGAGGCTTGCAAACGATTATTGATTAATCCAAAGAAAGAAAAAAATATGAGAAAATTGGCCATAAAAGGTCTTTCATATCTTACTTTCAACGCCAAGATCAAAGCGGAGTTGATCGAGGATCAAGAAGCCATTCATACGATGATCGAGATTGCCAAGACTGGTGATCAATCGGTTCTCTTCGGCGTGCTTACGACGTTGGTGAACTTGTGCAACGCTTATGACGA
>NW_020226354.1:6182-7075 GCF_003070985.1 Temnothorax curvispinosus | reverse complement strand
ATGACCCATCAGTATAAGATATAATATGTGTATATGTATAAATAAATTATATTTACCGCTTGTTGCTCCGCCGGTGCCCGATGCCTCTCCCAGGCCTCCTCCTCCTCCTCTCAGGGGATACTTAGGCTTCCTCGTCTCACCGCACAGGACACTCGCGAGAAACACTCGCGGATAATAAACTACAATCGCGCGCGGACTAATTTCATTAAAAGTCTTTCTCGCGCGATACTGTACGGCACTCCCGTTTAGAAAAGTCCTTTAGTCCGATTACTTGAACGGCACTCCCGAAGCAAACGCGACGAACCGGCTGCGGTTCGTTTATTCAATTAAATCGGCGAACGCGAGGGTACGTTAGCTTCCCCGTCTTTGGATTTTTATCCAAGCAGAACAAGAGTTTTGCTTGGGTAAAATCCTCGTACTGGGTACTGGGCCTTCCCACCTCGCCAAGGTCGTACCCGTGGGAAGGAAGTATCTTTACTCTGTAATATACAAAAGCAGCTAGGTAACAATTAATTTCTCGTGCAAATTTGAAGGAGTCGCGACGCCGCGTGCTCCGCGTCGTGCGACGAAATATTCCAAGGTGTCGGCAACTTGGCGCGATACTATATACGCAAGTCGAGCGGACGGTTAACAAAGGCACGCACTTGGTTAATCGAAGATACGCTATTGAAATTAAATATATATCACACTCACAGCACGTACGGTATCTCGCGATAGTAAAACCGCATCATTAATATGAACAACGAAGAATCGTGACTGCCGGCCGCTAATTTACGCGACGCGAGATATACGTACGGAGATTATGACGAAGCATTCACGAAACGGGCGCGATGTATCACGGCGTTCCGTTACTCGAATCACTCGATATACGACACTGTCACTCAGCCCTCTTT
>NW_020226354.1:3284-6172 GCF_003070985.1 Temnothorax curvispinosus | reverse complement strand
GCCGGAGGAATTATCACCGGCGTTTGCTGGACCAGCGGTGGTACCGATGGCGTATAGTTCGCGTCAAGAAATGGGCCTTTGATCTTTACCTTCAGTTGATTCCTCGAATCGGTTAGGGAAACCTTGTTGGCGTCGAAGCTAGACGCGGACGACGGGTCTATCGTCGACTGGTCGCCGAAGCCTGGTTTCGAGCACGGCTCCTCGAACCCGCTGCTCGCGAGCTGTTGCTGTTTACCGGCGGTCTTCTTCAACACGCAGCAGTCCCCGTGCAGCAAATCATCGAGCTCCGGCAGGTTCGAGTCCGCACCTACGCTCGCGGCGAAGCTGCCTAACAAATGATTGCCATACGGCTGACCGTGGACTAACGAGCTCGCCTGGTCCACGGTCGAATTGTACGTACGCATATCCACCGGACCTGGTAACAGCGGCATGCAGTCGGCAAACTGGTGACTGGTGCTCGACTCGGATTTCGCTATAGCGGTCTGATGATCGTGGTGCGCCGCCGGTGACGCGAGCTTCTTATCGTCGGCATACTTCTTCACGGTGTGCAGCGTGGGACTAGACAGATGGGACTGGATGCCACCGTCGTTCGCCATGCCGCCGAGAGGCTCGCTCGCGCGATTCTTCTCGTTCACGTCGGTGGACTTCTTGCGTTCGCGCATCGTCCTCAGGTCCGCGATGTTAGTCTCGTTCGCCGAGTCGTCGTCCGAGTCGAAGTCGTACACGGTGCCGACAAGCTTGTTCTGAATCGAGTCGTCGTTGTGCAGCGCGTTTGACATCGGCACCATCGTAATCGACGGGTTCTGGTTGGTCCTACCGCGTCCCCGTCCCCGGCCGCGACCGCGACCCCGGTAACTCGGCTGAGATCCCTTGGAACTCCTGCTGCGACCGCGAGAGCTCGGCGCGGATTTCGTGGTTTCCTGGCGCGGCGATTTACCAGGCGATTTACCCTGCAAGGACGTCACCCTGGCGGACGTTCTCGTCGGTTTCGACGGCGACTTCTTACCGGACGGCGCGATCTTGTTATCTGCGCTAAGTACTTCCGCTATGTTCTCCACAACAGCCTCGTTGTTGACCTGCGTCTCCGCGATAGTATTGAGGAAAGATGCCGGTACAGCAGGCGAGTTAACCGGTTGCGACAGCAAAGACGGCGGGTGCCCTGACGATGGCGGCGCTTCCGAAGACGGCTGTGTCGGTGGTACCTGCTGCTGTTGCTGCTGCGGTGGTTGTTGCTGCTGCGACACCGATGGTGGTGGCGGCGCCGGAGGCGGCGGCGTAGTTACCTTCGTCGGCGATACCATGGCCGCGGTGAGAGCCATGTTATGCGACGATGAGGTAAACGCGGCGGTGCACGGCGACGCCCCGATGTTGAGTGACTCCTCGAGCGGCTTCGGTACATGCGGCAGCATAGACTGCGACGTCGGGAAAGGAGCGCCGAAGGGCGGTGGGAACGGTGACGGATAGGGCAACGGGGCAGCACAGGATTGCGGTGGAAACAGCGAGACAGCTCCGGCGCCGTAAGAGCTCGTCTCTGAGTATGAATGGTAAGGCGCCACGTCCATCGGCGGATAAGATATCGGAGGTACGTTCTTGTAAGGGGGAATAGCCGCGTGCTCCTCCGCGGAAGACGCGGATGTGATGGACGACGACGTAGACCGGCGCGAGGGTAAAACCTGACTCTCGGCCCACCGCGTGTCCGGTCGACCATTGAGCTCGTTGTAGGGCGAGCCGCTCTGCGTGTAGTCCTGTCTGATATCCGACGAGACATCCTCCTTGTCCAGCACGCGGTCCATCTCGCTGCCCTGATCGTCCTCCGAGTTGGGCAGGCTGATTAGATGACGATTTACCATCTCCATAGGCGTGATCTCGTCGACAATCTGTGCCGGTATTCCCGTACCGGCCGCTGCCATCTGCTGATCCATCATCGCGAGTGACTGCACACGCGACTGCTCCTGTGCCGCGGCGTGCTGCGCCTCGAGATGCTGCTGCACCCGCTCCATCGGATGCGTCTGTTGCAGCTGCAGATACTGGTCCTGCATGTTGAGCTGGAGGTGCGCGACTAGAGCTGCGTCTGGATTCGCCGTAGGATCTGGAATCACGGCGCCGATATCATTCGAGAATTGATGAGCGGCGGCCGCGGCGACGTAACGGTGGTTCTGGTTGTCGATCAGCGTGTTCAGATGTTGCACGTCGCTCGGATTAAAATTGTCCATGCTCGGCGGTACCCATCTCTCGTCCGCCTCGGCTCTATCGAGCTTCGCGCGCTCCACCACCGTCACTTTCGCCGTCTCGCGCTCTTCGTTTCCGTACATGTAATGCTCGTTGTTGCTATTGCTCGAGTAACAAGGCTTCCTCTTGTCCTCCATACTATGATTTTTGCATGTGAGATCCTCGGACATCTGTGGGGGTTCCGAACCGCTGTTGATCTTAATCTCGACCGATTGCACGACTGATTGCTGCTGATGTCCCACTGGTTGCTGTTCCTGCATGTCGACCTTCTCCTGAAGCAGCGGCTGCTCTTCCGTTGGTTTCTCAACTGGATGAAGAGACGGCTCCTCTTTTTTCGGAAGCTCCTCTTCCGCCGGAGTAGATTCTAACTCGAACTGACTAGAATTCGACTTCTTCGATAATTCCATACGCAGCTTCTCTACCAGATGTAGCGTCTCTCGCGCACTGTCCTCCTTCGAGTCCTCCTTGAACCAAAGATCGTTGTTGAAAGAGAACGAAAGCGGCGCCGCTCCTCGCTCTTCGTCGCGCGGTAAGTTGAAGCCGTCATCGTTCACCATATCGTCGGTCAGATCGAAGTCGAACAGCTCCGACACGCTGGGATCCTTGCTGCCGTGTTGCGGCGAGAAGATAGAACGATTTACAGACTTTCTTCTCTTCTG
>NW_020226354.1:0-3184 GCF_003070985.1 Temnothorax curvispinosus | reverse complement strand
GCATCGACCTCAAACAAATATTATCGTTTGACTCTTTAGCGACGCTGTCCTCGACCGTGATCATCTCGACAGCAGCCTGCGTCTCGCTCTCGAGTTTCCGGTCTGCCTTCTTCTTTCTGTCCGTAGGTTTCTCCAATGTATTCTCGACATTCTTCTTTACGTCTTCTTTTTCCAATTTCATGATATCTAGCACCGCGACTTCCTCGCTCATGTGGTTCTTAATGTCCTCGCTCTTGACAGTCTCCTTTGCGACGGATGCCACAATTTTCGCGTCTTTGTTCTCCTCGTTACATCTTTCCTGCTGAATGGCAATCCTGCTCCTCGACAATTTGTCAAGATGCTCGCGTTTTTCAAGAAGCTTGTCCAGTCCCCTCGATGACTTCTTTGGACTGTCTCGTTCCGCCCGTCGCTGTTTCATCTCCTCCTCCAGCGTATTGATTGCATTCTTATTACTTGTTTTCTTAATCTTCTTGTCATCCACTTTAGGAGTATTCTCAGTCGCTTTCGGAGGTTCCACGAGATCCGGAACATGTTTAATACTAGTAGTATCATGTTTGTTATCTTTCTCGATTTCCTTCGTTATCTTTTCCATTAATTTCTTTTCCACTTTCTTGATCGGGGACGTTTCCTTGTTACCCTTGTCCTCCTTTGCGGTAATCTCACTTGATTTTCGTTTGCGCGCCTCCGACTTCGCTCTGGACGTTGCTCCGCCGCTGTCCTCTTTGCTTCTGAGAGTAGACTGTTGCTGTTGTGTCTGTTTAATAGACTGGTTTGATTTTTTGGTAGACTTGACCCCAGAAACACTTCGTAGCCCATCATTATTTCGAGAGCCACCGAGCACACTTTGGTCAGCTGGCTGTTGTGATTGCAAGGATGCTGATCTTTTGGATGAGTCTCTTTGATCAGCTTTCTTACCGGACTGCTGGTGCTGGTGCTGCTGCTGCTGTTGTTGTTGAGCCTGTTGCTGCTCCTTAGGTACTGCGGTTCTACCTGATTCTTCTCTCTCAGTAAGCGGCGGCTGAAACTCGGGTCCATGCCGCCCGTCGGAAGTTTTAAGCTTCTTATCGGGCAGCTTCTTGAGTTTCCGCCCCGCGACAGTTCTCTTCTCAGACTCGACCGTTTCGTCTGCGACTTTATTCATCGTCTGCCGTTTATTCGCAGTTTTGTTCTTCACCTGATTACCGTTATCACTTTCGGAGGACGTGGTATTGGTAGTGGTTGAAGAGGAAGCCGGCTCCTTAGCGGTGCTCGACATCTTTTGCATTGGACTCTTAGCTACATCGGAATCGCTACTGCTCTCCGAAGAGCTGCTACCGCTGCTGCTATCACTGCTGCTGCTCTCGCTATTGCTGCTCTCAGGCACCTGTTTCTTTCCCCGTCTCTCCTTCAACAGTGACTCCTCCTTTCTCGTCGGCAGCTCCTCCTTTTTGGGCGATTCATCCTTCTTGATCTCTTTCCTCTTGCCGCCGTCCGGCAATTCCTTCTTTGGTTTCCCGTCTGCGGTTTCAAGATCCGCTGGAGCGGGTTTCGTGCCCATACCGCTCTTGATGTGCTCTGCGGCTTTCTTTGCAGCCTGTCGTTGCGGCACGTAACCGAAAAACTCCGTGCCGTCACTCAACTCCTTCTCGAAATCATAAACGTCATTGTTCTTGGCGTCCTTTGGCGCCTTGTTGTCACGCTGTTTCTTGCCAGACGGCTTCTCCTTAGTCGGTTTCAAAGGCTCCCCGGGCGACTTCACGAACTCTACGGGCTCGCTCGCGGTATTCTCCTTCTTACCCTGTGTTCGCTGCATGATCTCCGATGCCTTCTTCGCCGCTTGTCGCTGCGGAACTATCAGAGCGGATGGTATGTATTCCTTCTTCTTGGAGTTCTTCACGTTCTCCTTGTTCTTCGTGGAGTCATCCTGATAGTCTGATCTCGTGGCATCCTTACATGTAAAGTTCTTCTGCGAATTCTTTGATATATCCGCTGCTGAGAATTCTTTCACCGCAGCTTTTGTGATAAGTACGGCCGAGTGGGAATGATGCTCCTGCGAATCCGAATCAGTATCCGAATATATGGCAGAAGCTGCTGATGGACCGAGACGAGAGCCGGCGTTGGTGCTCAATGGCAACTCAATGGTGCTCAATTCGTCGCTCTCGCTGTCGGAACTACCAAGTTCCATATGCTGCAAAGAACGCGATCTATTCACCATGTCTAACTTATCACTCTCACTGCTATCGCGCAATTTACAGGCTCGTGGCCTGTCCGGCGCATTCTTCTTTGTTTTTCGTCTGGCGGGAGTTTTGTTCTTCGACATTGTATTCCCTTCGTCTTCTGAGGTCGATTCGATCTCGACTTTCAGAGTCTTAGACTTGTTCGTGCATTTGCCAGTAGTTTTTCTTTCCGTCTTCACCGCGTCCGTCTCACTACTACTCATTGACGACAAATCACTTCCGTACAAGCTCTTCCCTCTGACCGAACCATTAAAGTAGGGTTTCTTATTGGACGCACCGTTAAAGTCCGGTTGTACTTTCTTCTCATCGTTAGACGCTGGCGTGGGAGACTCGACTTTGATTCGGGCGAGTATTGTGTTAAAGTCATGTGTGTGATCCTCGGCATCGGTATGGGAATAGAGACGATCGTATATCGAAGGCCCGTGATTGGCCTCGACAATAGCGGCAGCCGTCGTTGGAGATAGTGGCGGTCCGGCCATCACCATTGCCTGCTTGTGAAAGGTTTGTTCGCGTAGTCTCAGGAAAGTACGACAGAGTTTCTCGCGACGACCGACCATGTAGCACAAATTTCGTACGCGTTCCAGATCTTGTCGCAGTTGCACAAACGTACGCATTTTTTCTACGTCGGCCGCTTGACCCTGAGCGCGTGCTCCTGCGCTCGACAGTTCACCACAACGAGGAGCTAACAATGGTTTATTATGACCGGCCTAAAAAATAATATACACGCGAATTACAAACCAAATCCAACATGATACTCTTGTAACTACGGATTTATATCGACGACTTACTCGTCTCTTTAATTTCCAATAGTTATATATGTATATGATGCTGTCAGGATCTATATCCAATTGTTGGGAAGTAATATCCTTTATACTAACATGCTTATCAAATTCCGCTTCAATTTCTTGCAGCCTAATATGGAAACAACACATATATTACTTTCTATAATATAATTTTAGAAGAGATTA